>NC_056728.1:1335698221-1335998221 GCF_019279795.1 Protopterus annectens | reverse complement strand
CAGAAAACCATTGATTTCCTTCTTTGGCACGATTCCATTGAGTAAGCCTAAGCCATCACCATATTAACATTTATTGGGCAGGTCATTCTGGCATTTCAACACAGTCAAGGAATTATATTAAATACCTGAGAAATGAGCATAATGACTGACATCTGACTGATATTCTGTGGGCTCTTTCAGTTTTAAAAAGCATAGCCAACTTTAACCTTGCATTTAGTAAACTTGAAGCAAAAGTTACAGGATCATATCCTTCTAATCGTTTCGCTAGCCTCAGAAGCATTACATCGCTCTTATGTTCTTGATTCTTACCATTCAAATGCCTTCAGCTTAAACTCCATTAATGCCAGTGCGGCTCGATGAGTCGCCCATTACCATTCCTACGTTTTGGTTTGAAGCTGGCAGTTTCCTGGCTCGTTGATTCTGCTGCTCATGAGCAGCTGTTACAGATAATGACTCCAGCCACAACTGATTTTACTTGGCATCATGGTGCTCAGTATAATGGACATTTTGCCTACTTGCTCCATGTTTGTCATGTGGTCATTTCCTTTGGTCAGTGAAATTGTATCACAAATTACAGACTGCCACAAAGCCATTACACAGAATAGCATATTCTGAAATTTAGTAATACCTCATAACCTTCTGTTTACTTCTGAGTACTCCAGTGTTGGTGAAAGACCTGGACATACAGATTAGCTTGTTGCAGTTACTTCATTATGTGACCATCACAGCAGATAATAAGCTCAGCCCCTCCATCTACTTCTAAATTCAAATATAACACCTGTACTATTACTCCTAACTCATGCCAGGCACGCCACTAAATGTCTGGTGCATGATGAATGCATGCAGGTTTATAGACAGTGAGTACTTTTGGGTAATTAGCGGGCTTGGTAAAAACAATGCACTGACTTATATGGTGCATAATCTTTTCAGATTGCAACATGTAGAAATTAAAATATTCCAGAATGAACAAATTGCTTACTAGATTAATCCATGCATTGGAAATGCCGTTTTATACATTTTGCTATTAATTTGTTTAGCGATACGTTTTCATTTATAAGTAGTGGACCGTAGCTTTATTCGTGGCAGCATCACTGCCGTTATTTAGTACCATTCCTTTTCCTGTGATTACCACAGCATATACAATTACTTATTCCAGCTGGTTTCCTTGTAATTGATTACAGCTGTCAGGCTATGTTCTGGCAGTCTGGTATTACAACTGCATTCATAGAATTCATAACATTAGCAAACTTAGATGAACTTGCCTTTAGTTTTTCTGTAAGAATCGTTTAAATTCTGAAACACAGTGGTTATACTACTGTGAGTGTGGGAATCCACTGAAGAAATCTGGTGGGAGAGTGATCATTTTAGCATATATAATAATGTTGAAAGTTGCAGTCTTGGTGTTCAGCTCATCTCTGATACATACAGCTGTAATACAGTTAACAAAAGTGACACCTGCCAAGGTGATATGTGATGCCTGATTCTGACTGAAGTGCAGGGGCTGATGCAAGAGCATGTAGGCTTAGCTGCTTGCTGTTTCCTTCAGTTATTCACTTAACGACTTTCTAGATGTGGAATGACACTCCTGACAGGAATGGAATAAAGCCTTCATTGATACTGATTCCTTACGTTGTTACTTCATGCATGCATATAACAGACTAATTAACTGACGCCTACGTTTTTAGGAACATTTTGTGATGCACGTGCATGAAGTAATAATTCTACCTGCAAATTACAATTGACTTTACTTGCTGTGTACTTTCTAGGGTTTACCTAACATGACAAAGCTAGTAGCAGATGAGGTTAAATGTCAATTGTTCCCTTCATCACTGCAGTACAGGCAATCTTGCTTTAGACTATAAACTGAAGACCGACACAAAATACAGCAGTTGCTTAAAATACCTTAGGTTTAATTCAAAAGTGCAGCACACAGTAACACACACTTAAGATACCACACTGTGTAGTAGGATATTTTTCAAATCCGCCTGTGTGATAATCAGAGTTTTCAACTAAGGGGGTCCAGAGGGTACTGTTATCACTTGTAGTGAAAGACTGTAGAGCTAACTGTGCATACTAAACATGCCCTGGGATTCTGAGACAATGTTATGGTCAGTAATCTGCCAAATGTGTAATATGTCATTCAGAAGCATATTTTCCCACAATGAGGAAGACCTCATTATTGGCTAATTTGCATGCCTCTCTGAGTGTCGAAAAAGGCAGGAGAGTGGCATTGGATAGAGGGAGAGATGGCAACAGCTGACACAATACCCCGACCTCATGTAGAAAATGGGAAAGAGGAAGTTGATGATGATGATGACTGCATGCCTCTGAACCACCCATAATTACCATCAGTGCAAAACAGCACTTTTAGTGGTAGTTAGCGCAGGTGGCCCATGTATCACTTTGCCACAGGAAGTTCTGTCAGTCAGTCTCCTATATAAATATATATATATATATATATATATATATATATATATATATATATATATACAGACATTCATAGACACACAAACACACTCACATGCACATTCATTCAATGTGACGTGCTCCATCACACGAAAGCACTCATGGACACAATCAACCATTCTCCTATACGCGCCCACACGCACACACACACATACGCCATTACAATTATCATCATAATAGCGCTGAAGGTCACAAAGGCACAAAGATCCATTCACCATAATAAGGTCATGATGCAGGCATGGGTCTTTTTCTTCTATAAAATTGTATGAAAATGTATAATATTATGCCCAAATGAATTGTAATCTTTGTTTACTTTTGTACTAGGGGAAATTTATGATCACTTAGTGTCTGTGTGTTATATTAACATTTAGGTGTGCATGGTGTACTGTGAAAACGTTAATATTTCAGTGTGTACAGTTTACTGTGGAAATATGTTGGATGCAAAGTGAAAAATAGTTTTACAGTGTCCTACTCATAGCAATGATTAATCTTTTTTTTGGCTAACTTGTAATACTAAGGAGATAGGCATTACCTGTTTCTGTAGACTGCACATGGAAAGAATTATGCACTGACTGGCTGTTACTTATAAGGTAACATAAAATGATATTAGCAGATTGTGTCTAAATGAGAAGGTATTTTCCATTATTATTTGGAATGATGCAACTAAAATAAAAATATGTATTTTGTTGTCTTTTTTTACATATCAGGCTTCTAAAAACTCAGTCCTTGGAATGGTATTACAGCAATGTGAAAAGTCGGTTTAAACGCTTCGGCAGTGCCAAAGTCCTGAAAAATTTATATAGAAAACATCTGATGGAAAATGATGGGATTGTTGATCTAAGAGGTACAGACTTCAGCACAATTACTTATCTTGTTCAGTTTTTAAACATTTAATGCATGCTAATTATCCATCTGAATTTTGTAAAGTGCTACTATGGTTTGCCCACCAGTGCATCTGTTCTTCAGAAATTTTAAGTGCAAGCTGTAATGTGCTATAGTGATTTAATGAGTTATAGGTGAATGTAGTCTGGTATAGGATGTTTTTTTTAAAGACACGCTTATTTTTCTTTCATTCATTGCATCAGATTCTACAAGTCTCCTCGGTAATACTAGATTTTAATATGCCTATATTCTAGTGGCTAGATAAGATGTAGACATTTTTATCAGCCATGTATCGATATTATTTTTTGAAGGGTAAAAACAAAGCTTAGTTGACAATGCCCTAGTTTCTAGGAGCTCAGTACAGCTGTCTTAGACACATACCAGAGTGCAAGTCTCAGATGCAAACAAGGGCTGACAAAGCAAAAGTCTTGCCTGTTATGTTTCAAGCACTAAACTGTATTCTGTTTGAATATCTCGGACTTCTTGAAACACTATTTTAGTCTTCTTTTTAAAGCAGGTTTCAAAAACACAGACTCTAAGGAAGTTTTTAACCTTCAATTCACACTGTATACAATGGTTTAGTCGGTCTCTGGGCACATATTTATGTATTCATTCACATAGAAAAATAAAAGCATGCAGTTTGGATCATATTCTTTCTTTAAAATGACGTTTTCACTCTTTATGAGTAGTTCTGATCTATGCTCGTGGAAAGAGAAGTTCAGAAGCGCCATTACTGTGTTGTGTGATATACTTCAAGGTATAGAAGTGAAAGTAAAACGTATGTGGCTTCTTGCACATTTTCACATTTGTTTTTTATGATGCAAGAAAACAATTAATTATAAACCCTAATGTTTGCACCAAAATGCCGAAGCTGTCCTGACATGGCAGCTACACTCAGAGAAGAATGGGAAAGTGAGTGTTGTGTTTCCTTTCTCCATCTTCTCCTTTTATGTGCGATGTTTTGCGACCTTGGGAGTGTCAGTGTTTTGACTAGCAACCCCCTCAAGGCTTTGGGGTCAAATAATTGTGTTGATTAAATGAGATGTGATTATTCACAGTAGACCCCAAATAAATTCACTGCTTCTCTTCATAACCATCAGCCATTACTATGTAATTCCATTTGATCTGATCCTGTGCTTTGACACTGTAAATAATCCTCATATTTGTGTGTTATAGTATAATGCATCCTTCCACTACATCTGCTACTATGCAAGGTTTCAAAAGAGACAGTGCCATTTTATATTTACTTAAATGATTTATTTTTCTAGGATAGGAAATCCACATATATTCTCTGGTTAGTTCTTGTTTCTATCATTGTTGAAGGGAGGAGGGTTCTGTATAACTACAGCTGGAAAGAAAACAATAAAAAATAAGAGGAGTGTAATGACAGAAGGGAAATGCTTTAAGTTTCAGATTAAAAGTAAGCCAGGATAATTCCTCATATTAACAAAAAAAAAAATATGTATATATATATATATATATATATATATATATATATATATATATATATATATATATATATGAAAAGAGATAGTCCTAAAATACCACTTAAAGTAAAAGTGTAACAAGAGGAAATTGCAGTTTCAGTTTCAGACTGTAAGTGAAAATGTAGGGCAGGCACTCAGTTGTAACAAAAATTGTATGTGAATATGTTAACTGTTATTTAAATGTGCTTAATCTTAGGGGAATTTGATTAGAGCAAATATGAATAGTATAAACTATCGACGTATCACAGTTAACACCTTGATTATTTCTGGCAATGCACTGTATCATGGACAGTATAGACTCCAGGAAGTGCTTATTATATGTGCAAATGTGTCACTTTCAGAAGGTTGTATATATAACCACTGTTCACTGTTGAGGAGGGCTGCATTAGGTATATATGTTCTGCTGCTTATGTTGCAATACTTAGTCCATTTAAGATACTATATTAAAATAACATCAGCAGTTCAAAGTTTTAGTAAGTGATTTACATATCTGTATGTCATGCTTGCAATTGTGTGAAATTGTCAGTTATGCAGATTGGGTACATAGATGCTCTGATTTTAAAACCACTACCAAACAGCATGTTGTATCCCTACAATGAGAAATGGAATGTGTAGTACATTTTCTTAGCTGTTCTGTGAGAAGTCGAGCAGCTCCCTAACCAATATGGGCATATAATTCCTTTTACCAGCACCCAAATATGATGCACTGAATCAAATAGATTCACATATCATTTTTAGCATCTAATTTGATATGGCAGCAAGCTTCTTCAAATTGGGGAGAAAGAAGCAAACAGTGTGCGTGTGTGTGTGTCTGTGTGTGTGTGTGTGTGTGTGTATGCGTATGCATGTGCATATGTGCCTTTCTGTTTCTCTCTATATATGTATACATGCATATATTTACACAGGCACATTCATATGGGTATACTGGCAGCAGTTGAAATAAACATGAAAAAAGAACTGAGCCCATGTGTCTATCTTCGGTATATGTATGTACGTATATATATATATATTTATATATATATATATATATATATATATATATATATATATATATATATATATATGTATATATATATATATATACACACACATATATATATATATATATATATATACATATATATGTATATATATATACACACATACATATATATATATATATATGTATACATATATATATAGACATATACATATATATATATATATATATATATATATATATATATACATATATATAGACATATACATATATATATATGTGTGTGTGTGTGTGTGTGTACATTATATACATACATACTCACATACATACATGGTTTTATATATATATATATATATATATATATATATATATAAGGCTGTCTCTTGTCTCCTTGAATCATGATTTTTTGAAAATCTCACCTTATTTTATTAGAGCAAAATAAAGGATTGCTTGAGATTGTGGTGAACTGCTTTGAGAAGTTTCACCTTTCTGTCGTGTTATGCAACTGCACAGTTGGTATATGCACATTTAGTGGATGTTGTGGACTTGCCTCTATGTGGGAGTTTATGCAGTGGGAGCATTTTTAGTCTATGCTAATGGGTTGAATGGCAGAGATATTTTTCAAATTGTTGTGATGGCTTATGATTTTTCTAAGGGATTGCATTTTAAAGTGTGATAGTGGAATGTATACACAGATATATATATATATATCTACAGTGATTTATATATTTCTCCATCCATCCTAATCACACAGTCTCTATCAGACTGTAATAAAAGCACCTGTCTGGTTAAACATTACTAGGTATTTTATCCCCACTGCATGAGCACTGTCACAATAATATCATGACTATGTCAGCAGCATCAGGATGTAGAACTCATTTAAATGCTTTACTGATAGTAGCAGTGTCACTGTGTTCTCATTTACTGCAACAGCACTCAACAAATCCAAAGCCAGATAATGTAGAAACTGCAGGAGATACATAGGAAATGAAACCTGTGTTATTCTGCCCAGTAGACACAAAGTGACAGTTTGAAATTTGCCAGATGTTTTTAGGTAGTCTGTTCTTCATAGGGGTGCTCTCTTTGCTTAGTCTGCATGCCCTCCCTGTGTTCACATGTTTTTTTTAAAGTGCTCTGGTTTCCGCCCAAATTCTAAAAGCATATTATACTGGCTTGAGGACTCCAAATTGCCCATAAGTGAGTGCATGCATGTGTGATGAAGATTAAAGACTTGGCAACCTCGTTCTACCCCCCCTTGACCTTGTGACCTCTGAGGGTAGCATGGCTGTCTGCAGGGTCATTCTAGGAGTCAGTTGTTACTCATAAGAGAGAGAACATCTCTCATAAAAACATTTTTGTGCCATGTTTAACAAGCAAAGCTGAAAATTTTAAAATAAAGCATGATTACTAATGTGAATGTGAAAGCTGTTTAACAAAATTGAGCAGTGTTTCATGCATGCAGATAACATTTTTAATTAACAGACATATACGGTTATCCTGTCTCGTGTTTTAACAAACTAATGTATCTTTAAAATAAAGCATAATAACTGGCTATAGCAAGCACAAAGAAGAGTACAATATAGAAATACCTGTCCTATGCATGTTCATTTTCTTATGCATATTCCTATCTTTTTAAAAATGGTCACAATATGGAATAATACATTTCCAGTCTTTTGCATTTTACACTTGCTGCTTTTTCATGTATAAATGTTCATAGGAAAAAATTCAAGTAAAAAAACCCATATCCTAAAATGAAAACATGTTATATAAATGAAAAAGTTGAGGGACTAGTGTTTAATATGTATACAATTCTTATACTGCAGGAGTTGGATTCATGTTTTGCAGCTGTTGGCTTTTCCACTCAGCAAATGCTTGTTCCCCACCCTTACAGTACCATGTTATACTTATCGAACAATATGCCCGAATCCTGCTTTGGTCAGCAAAGTGCAGTGCATGTTAGTTTGGGCAACCAGCAGGTTTAGCAAATGCTGATTTGATCAACTCCTTCATTTGCAGACAAATGTAAGTGGCAGTACATTTGGGGTGGGAGTGTGAATGTGAGTGTATGTGGGTTAATGTTAGATTAAGGGTTAGTTAAGGAGATAGATTTTTAGGGTTAAGTGCAAATGTGTCCATGTTGTAGGGTTGCAGGAACGGTTATGCAAGAGAATAGCTTTATAGCATGTGTGAGTGTTTTTTGAGTAAGGTTAGGATAGGGGTTATACAAGCGGATAGATTTAATGTATGTGCAAGTTTTTATGGGATAGGATTAGACTTGTTGCTTAGAGTGATAGTGTGCAAGCTGTGTTGTGCAGTGGTAGTGTTACAGAAAGGATTTTTCTAGGATTAAGGTTAGCATTCATTGCTAACGTGGTGCAGGGGAAACCACCCCCCTACCTACTATAGTAATGTATGCTATTCGTAACCAAGGGCGCCCGCAGGCAGGTGCAAGGGGGTGCACTTGCACCCCCCTGGAATCGGCTAGATAATTATTACAAAAAAAGTTTTTTTTTTTTTTTTTTTTTTTTTACGTACATTCTCCTTTAAGAAGAAAGAAGTCCGAATAGTCCAGTCGCAGGCGTGCTGACATCATCGCTGTCAGTTAGAGGTTTGTGAGATGGAACTCACACAGGCGGGACCTGAAACAAACAGAAGATGGGAGCGGGACTTGACGACCGGACACTTAGCAAGCGGGAGCTGACAACCGACTTGACGACCGGACACTTAGCAAGCGGGAGCTGACAACCGGACACTTAGCAAGCGGCAGCGGGACCTGAAACGGAAGGAAGATGGGGCACTTTCAGGTAGAGAGAGGTGTACATGGTGGTGGGTAGTGAATAAGGCTTGAACCGTGTACCTTGGGCCCAAGTGGCAAGAGCCTGAATTCCCTACCCACCACCATTTGTAAAAATGTTGCAGGATTTTCCCTCATACTTTTTCTGTTCCTCATAAAATCTGTGGTTTCTGCATTTGTGTCCTTGTTGCCTGACAGCTACATGTTCTCTGGTTTTATTCTTGGCTGTCTGGAGTGTTTCTCCCTGGGCCTCTGAAAAAAAAAAAAAAAAAAGCTAAGTTTTAGCAAAGTCAGACTTTCCTGGTTAACAAAAGTTAAAAAAAAATGGACACACTTTTCAGACTTCATATTCTTCAGAAAGTGCATGGTAACAAAAGCTTTTATTCTAGCAATTTTCTAAGTATACAAGATGGATATTTGAAATGTATCCCTGTGTTTGGGACTGTATTCCCCCCCCCCCCCCCCCATTATTGGCTTCGTCCAGGTTTTGTGCTAGGGTTGAGAGTTATGGTAAGAACTGAATTCACTGAATATGTTTGGGGGCTGTATTCACCCAGTATTGGCTTTGTTTAGGTAGTGTTTGGGACTGTATTCCCCCCATTATTGGCTTCATCCAGGTTTTGTGCTAGGGTTGAGAGTTATGGTAAGAACTGAATTCACTGAATATGTTTGAGGGCTGTATTCACCCAGTATTGGCTTTGTTCAGGTATTTATTGGCTTCATCCAGGTTTTTGCTAATGTTGAGAGCTATGGTAAGAACTGATTTCACTGAATATGTTTGGGGGCTATATTCTCCCATTACTGGCTTTGTCCGGGTGTTATTTGCTAAGAGGTTGAGAGCTATGGTGAGAACTGAATTCACTGAATGTTTGGTGGTTGTAGTAGTCACCCATTATTGGCTTTGTTCAGGTCTTTTGTGCTAAGAGGCTGACAGCTGTGCTATGGTGAGAACTGAATTCACTAAATGGTAGCTATTTAAGTTTCAGTCTTCCTCTTTCACAAAACAGTTGATTTGGCGTAGTGGTATGTTGCTCTGACTATTTTGCACGGGGTCCCCTGGGTTCAAGACGTGGCAGTGAAATGTATGGCGGTAACACAGCATTTTATTCTAGCAACTTTCAAACATTATACAGGCAATGTTTAAAATGTGTCCCTGGTTTTTGGCCTTTTGTTCCCCCCCCCCCCAATAAATTTTGGCTTTTTCCAGATTTCTTGTGCTGAAAAGTTCAGAGATACAGCTGAGTGTCGAGTAGATTTTACAAGGAGCCGAGAGCTGCAGGGGAGCAAAAGTTTAGTGCTGCTTGTGTTTAGTCTGCTTGCATTGTTAATAGCACAACAGATAGTGTACTTGCTTTAGATGCTGAAGGCTGTGGGTTCTACTCCCACAGTAGGTAAATGCATTGCTGATGCTGTATTGTGTTGTAAAGGGGGTGGATGCTGCAGTCTTTTGGCAAAGATACCTAGTAACTATGAACCTGTTAACAGTTTGCTATCCATTCCCTATTGCGGTATTACTAGCTTTTCATTTTTATTGCATGCAACAAAAGCAATTTATTCTTCAAGGGTAACAGGCACTTTATTTGTAGATTAAACAATGACATATAAAGTGTTTGCTAGCAGCAACCTCTTTATTAGTTACAAATTTTTTCAATGTGGAGTTTACTACTTCAGAGATTGTGTATTTTTTACTGATACTGGTGGACTTGAGTAGACTTTTTATGATGGAAATGTTCTGAATTGGGCAGTTTTGTCATTAGTGGATGCTTTTTGTTTCATTGTTTACTGGAAAAATGTTCAAAACAATAAACTTAAAATGCCCTCTAACAACTGTAATGTATTGTACAAGGAATATAATGTAATACAGTCAGGAAGGTGTATCAAAGAGCACGTGTATGTTATGTTCGAGGGGCCTATGATTTTGTAGACAGCCCAGAGTTAACATTTGCCATTGGCAAAATGTATTTTCTCTGAAAGTGGGTTTCAGTGCTGTTTCAATGCATGCGAGTTTCAAGAGCAGAGAAGTTTTAATGTTGGTCTATTTTCATTGTGAGACTGCATTGCTTTAACAGATATGTATTAGGGTTTGTGCTGTAAAATGCAAAATAAAACTTTCAAATGAAATCCTAAATCATCGCAGAAGTAAAGCAGTATGCACATTAGTGTTTATGATAAATGGGGCAAAATAACCAAGGAATGGGACATTGGAATGGCTGCAGGGGGGAGGCTCCATTTGACCATGATTTTGTGAGGGGGGTAGCAAGCTCAGACAGCCCCGGTTGAACTATACCTCTCAGTTGTCCATATCTTTGCAGAATGAATAGATATTTGCTGCTTATTTTTGGTTTGTTCCTCAAATTTGTGATTTTCTAGCAAATCATTTAGGAATGAAGCCATTAAATGACAGACATTGAGTTTCAGATGTCATAACCTTCAGAAAAATGCATGCTAATGCAAGACTGTCTTTACGTTTATACAAGAGCAATTTTTAGTAGTGTTTGCATGTTCCCCAATATATTTGGCCTTGTTCAGATTTCCTGCATTAAGAGGTTGAGAGGTACGTGCAAATCACTTTGTAGATAGGGAATATCCAAACATCTCAATTGTCCCCAATTCTGGCTCAAAATGTTGCTCTCCCCTAATAATCCCTCCTCCAAAATGGCAATTTTGGAAGAAAATGTGGAGGGTTTACAATTATATATAACTGTAATGATCACTTATAGATTACCTTTATTTCAGAAATGCATGTGGATGCTCTTATTTTGTTAGCTGCTTCAAGTTAACTGTTAATATTAAAAAGGTGTCCCTTTTTGACAGGTATTTTTGCATCACATTTTGGTCCGTTTTTCATAAAATTGTGGTTTTCTGGCAAATTAGTGGCAAGTCATTAAAGATTGAAGTTAGAAAATAATGGCAGACATTTGAGTTTCAGATTTCATACCCTTCAGAAAATTTGTACTAATGCAAGATCTACCTGTTCTATTTAAGTTATAAGAGCAATATTTAAAAAATGGCCTTATTTTTGGGCATGTGTCACACTTCTAGTTCTATGTATGGCTTTGTCCAGATTTCTTGCTCTGAAGTTGAGAGGTATGAGTGTCAGATCCATCACTGTCAGCCAGAGACATTTCAAATTGTGACATACTTATTGCACCCCACTCCCCATTGTAGTGGCTCTGGATGTGTCCATGGAAGGCAAGGAGCAGTTATGCAGTGTAAGTGTGCAGAGTACTCCCCCATCCAAAGTAGATCACAAATACGACCGTGGCTTTTCATCTGTCCTTGATTTTGCAAAATGTTCTGGTTTTCTATCAGATTTTTGTACTGTTGATTTATGCTTCTTATTCTGGAACTGTATGCTGTCACAGTGCCCTGTTGCTCTGTTTAAGTAGCCATGGTTTAATGAACATCAGGTAGGCTTGTCGGAGATTGTAAGATGCAAGTAAGCTTTAGTAAGCTTGTCGGATATTGTAAGATGCAAGTAAGCTTTAGTAAGTATATTGTTAAAGAATTACCAGCATTGAAAGCCTTTTCGTTGTTGCCATGCAGAGAATATTTACATGACTAGATAATGTATAAGCCTTGGGTATTGAAATGCATATGACAGTTTTATTTATTTTATTTGCAGTTGGTTTGCCAGGATAGTCCATTGGGCCAAATGAACCCGTTTTCAATGGAGTCCTGGGGAGAAAAGCTCCAAAACTAAGTAGGTTATTAATAGATATACAAATTATACAATTACACAGAAGTTAATCATACAAGAAATAACAATTTGCAAATAATACAACTAGAGCAAGTACAATCTAGTGATGAAATTAATAGGTAATACAGACTAAAGGGAAATTTAGCACAAAAGCACTGAGAAATAACAACATATTTGGAAGCATTTCATGACAATATTGAGGAATAATAACATATTAGGAAGCAATGCACAAAAGTACTGAGAAGCAATAACGTATTAGGGAAGCAATACTTGGGAAGTGTGGCCTAGTATATTCTTTCTGATTATTGTAGGAATAATAATATGTATGAGTTAGGGTGGGTAATTAGGAAAGTTGCAGGAGGAAACAGAGGAAGAAAGAAGATGGAGTTTGCAAGTGTTAGTTATGTGGGGTGGGAGCAAGAGCATTCCTACTGGGATACTAGATGTGAGTGAAGAGATCTTTTAAATATAAAATGGTTGGGGTGGTGCAATGGAAGGTGGTAGGGAGTTCCAAAGGCATGCAAGGCCATAAGACAGAAGATTTTGCCTGGGGGACTAGTTGGTTTATATACTTCTAATAGATTTTGATTGTTGGACCTTAATACTCTAGCAGGAAGGTGCATTTTAAAGGCTGATGAAAGGGAGGGAGAAAGGGAGGGGTTGAAAATGAGCTTATGTGCAAGATTTAGTTGAGTATATGTGAGATAACTGGGTAGCTCTAGCCATTTTTAGTTTTTGGAGAGAGGAACAGTGGTGGGTGGAGGACTTGTGGTTGGTAGCGAACTTGGCAATTTTGTTGTAGCAAGAGGAAAGTTGTGTTTTTAGAGAGGTCTGTAGATTAGTTAGGAGTGGAGCTCCATAGAGAAGGGAGGGGATAAGAATTGAGGTAGAGAGGGTGATTTTGGTAGCAGGTGTAAGGTAATGATTTTGTCGGTAAAGCATACCTAGTTTTTGATGGGTTTTCTTGATATTTAACTGTTGGTGGGAGTTGAATTTGAGCTGGTTATCAATTTGGACCCCAAGTAACTTGGTCTCGGACACCAGTTCCAGGGGTAGATTATTTTGTCTAGAGATGTGGAATGTGTTTATATTGAAAGAAGTTGCCTTAGAGGGGGTGAATAACATTAATTTGGTTTTAGAGGCATTGAGTGCTAGGTGATTCCTTTTCATCCATTGCTCAGTTGTTGTAAAAGCATCTTGAGTCAGTTTTAGGAGTGAGGGGATAGAGGTGGCAGCGCAGATAATAGCAGAATCATCGGCATATTGGATGATGTCTGAGAATGGGTTAGAGTTGCGAAAATCATTTATAAATATATTGAAGAGAAGGGGACTCAGTATAGAGCCCTGGGGTACCCCAGTAGGAGTATTTAGAAATGAGGAGGTGGCCTTTTTCCATTTGACTGCTTGAGATCTGTTAGATAAGTAGCTGGAGAACCAGTTCAAGGAGGAGGGAGATAGGTTAAGTTTAGAAAGTTTAGTTAGTAGCAGGCTGTGAGAGAGTGTCAAAGGCCTTAGAGAGGTCGAGTAGTAGGGTAGAAACAATTTGGCCAGAGTCGCGGGCTTTATTTACAGTTTCAAGGAAGGAGAGGAGGGCGGTCATAGTGCTATGATGTGGTCTGAATCCATGTGTGGGAGTTAGTAGGTGATTATCTAAGAGATGTGGAAGGAGTTGTAGTTGGATACACTTTTCTAGGAGTTTAGAGATGGGGGACAGAATAGCGATGGGGTGGAAATTAGTAACATTGTTGTTGTTACCACCTTTTATGTAGAGGTATGATAAAGGCCCTTTTCCAGACTTGGGGTACTATACATTCTTGGATAGAGCAGTTGATTAAAATGCTAATAGGGTAAGCGATTGCTTCAGCAGCTTTGCTAAGAAAGTAAGAAGGGATGTTATCAGGAGCATTGGTGCATGGCTTCAGTTTCATAAGGAATTTCTTTATAGTAGAAGTGGGTATAGGTTTAAATGAGAAAAAAGGAGTGTGAAGAGGGAGAATTAGGGGCAGATGAAGCTGATGAAGTAGTAGGAGGAGTGGAGGGATGGGAGTTAGTAGATGGGAATGAGGAAGTAGTAGCAGAGAAGGGTAGAGAGATGGTTGGGGATGGTAAGGGAGTTTTGGAGAATATAGTGGTGTTAGAGAAAGATGACGTTCATTTGGAAATGGATTCAATGAAGAGAGTTAAATTGGGTAGCCAAGTCTTGGTCAGGAGCATTTGGGTCTGGGGTAGGGGTATCTGGTTTGCTGGGGTTAAGTAGAGTAGAGATACCTTTCCAAAATTTCTGAGGGTTTGAGTTTATTATTTTGAAGTGTGGAAAAGTAGTTTTGTCGGTCGAAGATTATGAGCTTTTTTACCTTATTTCGAAGTATTTTATATTCATTGTAATAAAAGGACAGGATTACAGTATTTTCAGAAGCTCATTACATTTTATTGCAGACCAGTGTCTTATAGCAGTGTCTGTGTGTTAGTACACTTGTAGTTGGGTCAGGGTGGCTTTAATGGTATATGGTAAATAAGCATTGCTACTTTACTTAAAAGCCAAGCCCTGCAACAACTAGCTCCACACTGAAGTCAAAACACAATAGCTCTGGTGGGTAAATGTACTCTGTAGTAATCAAAAAGGCAAATGTTTAAAATAACTACAGCTTATGTGCAAACACAATAGGTAGTGATGAAACAATGCTCTGCTAAAAATGCTTTAATGCTCCACATTGCTGAGCTGCAGATCAGTTATCACTGGCTACCAGGATTTCACCCACTTCAGCTCAAGCACGGTGCCGTTCAGTGCAACCTTCCCAGAACTAATTTGTCTGACCAGAATTATTTGGTGTGTGTATAAGAGGGAGGTAACATACCCCTCAGCTGTCCAGATTTTTGCCCCATATTCCTCCTAAAAAGGATTGAAGTTGCTAAATGAGACATTTCAGTTTTAGATGTCATGTCATTTAGAAAAATGCATACCAACACAAATCCTGTTACTCTTGCAATTTTCTAAGTTTCTGAGAGCCATATTTATAATCTGTCCCTATTTATTTTAGGCTTTGTCCAGATTTCTTGCACTTAAGGTTGAGGCCTTGAGGGGTGTGGTATGTTTGTGAGAAAGTGAAATGCCCAAGTTAGAGTTAACAGGTGGAATTTTCAAGTGCATTTTCAAGGAACTGTGAGTTTTAAGGGAAGCTAAGTTCACTGCTGCTCATGCCAAGTCTATTTGCAATGTGCAACTGTTTTGTTTAGCAAATGGTATCTCTATTGTGGTATAAAGTTTTAAAGCTATGTTAGTAGCACCACAAGTAGAATACTTGCATCTTAATGTAAAGGCTTGAGGTTCTATTCCTACAGCATATACATTTGTATGCTGCAGTCCTCAGGATGTCCTCCTTTGGATGAGATGCCTAATAACTATGAACCTGTTTTTCAGCTTGTCATCCATTTTCTATTGCAATATACCAGCTTACCATTTTTTAATTTAACATAGGCAATTTATTCTTTGACGGCAACAGGCACTGAATTTGTAGATGAAACACTGAAATATACAGTTGTTTTCTAGCAACAACATCTTCATTAGTTTCAGATATCTTTAATGTGGAATTATTCAGATTACTTTTACTTCAGCAGAGTCACTCAAACAAGTGCTGCTGTATAATACAAGGGATATAATTCAATTATATATTATAATTAATACAATCAGGTAAATCAAATAACTTTTACATGGCCCTAACGGTGTGCAAAGGAGCCTATTGCTTGAAAACAGTTCAAAGGTAAATAACCTGCCACTGGCCAGATGCATTTTCTTTGAATGTGGGTTTCAATGCTGTTTCATTGAATGTGAGTTTCAAAAGTAGAGAAGCTTTAATGCCAAGTCTGTTTTCATTGTAAGACCTTTGTTTAGGTTTAGTAAATGTCTCAGTGTGTGGGCTATAATGTTTGAAATAAAAGTTGTAAATGCCTATTGCTTGAAAACAGTTCAAAGGTAAATAACCTGCCACTGGCCAGATGCATTTTCTTTGAATGTGGGTTTCAATGCTGTTTCATTGAATGTGAGTTTCAAAAGTAGAGAAGCTTTAATGCCAAGTCTGTTTTCATTGTAAGACTATTGCTTTGTTTAGGTTTAGTAAATGTCTCAGTGTTTGGGCTATAATGTTTGAAATAAAAGTTGTAAATTAAATCCAACTGCCTGTAATCATTGTAGAACTAAAGCATAAAACAGTATGCACACAGATTTGAACAGTGTCTACAGTAAATGGAGAGAAATAGCCAAGTAATGGGACACTGGAATGGATGTGTGGGCGGGGCTTGGGTGGGTGGACTTGGGCGGGGCTGTGTTGGCAGGGGGCGGGGTGAGCTATGTGGGTGGGGCTCTGGGTTTGCACCCCCCTGCAAAAAATCCTGCGGGCTCCCTTGTTCGTAACCCAGCCCTGTCCCTAACCATACCAGCACCTTACCGTTCCACAATACTACCACTACTCAAATAAATTTGACCTGAATGTTTGCTAGAGTTATGATCTGTAGATCAGAAAAGGAAATTTGTTTCTTTTTTTGATTGACAAGTTTTTGGGTAATGGGTGTTGAATGGTATAATGAATGTTTTGCATGCTATTCCAATACCACAATGCAATGTAGAAACTCAAACAGCTAAAACAATCCAAACAGTTCTACTGGAAGGGCTGCAAGCTGGGGAATGCAAATATCTCGAGTGCTTTCATCCTTAATTAATGAGAACTTCATCAGAAAATAAATAACAAACCACCCACAGTGAACGTAAAACTCAAGCCTTAAAATCATGTGACTTTCTTGACGAATAAACATGTAGTACCAGTTTATGAATGAACTACCTTAAAGAGTTTGTTAAAAAATGCAAATAATAGATAGTGATAATGTACTGTATAATGAATAATAAATAACTGATGTTCATTTAAAATACACAATTATATTTCACAAATTACTAGTTTTGAGCTAATAAAAATATTTTGAATCAATGTATTTATTTAAACCTGGTCTTTTGTCAGCAGCCAATCTTGTTTGTCATTCAGCTTCACAGCATTCTAGTAATACATTGCAATACCGTCTGAAGTTTGTTAAATCATCTTTGTCTAACACAAAAAAATTTAAACTTTCTAAAATCAAGGTAAGAGATTGCATGTTTCGCTAAAGCATTGTTGACATCCTTGTTTTTTATAGCAGTAACATGTTCGAAAATTCTTATAGCAAGTTTCTAATGGTTTTCCAATATAATAACTTGAACATGTTTCACAGAAAGCCAAATAAACAACTCCTTGGGAATCACAATCAGATCTGTCTCTCGCCACTTTTGTTAACTACCTTTAAATAACTACTTGACCTATTACTTATAAATTTATAATCCTTGCATTTTCTGCACTTGTATGTCCCACAATTATTTCTAATACCTAAATTTAAAATACTAGTTCTTTTCAAAATACATTTAACATTTGTGGACCTTTCGTAAGTAAATAGTGGCTTCTTCCCAATACTATTGGCTATTTCTTTGTTCCCCAAGAGAATCTTTCAGTTGTTCTTTTTCATTAGACCCATAAATATACATGTATAATGTATGTGAGTCTGTGACAGAGCACTGATCTGCAGATACAAAACTCTGGTTTCATCAAGAGAACTACATTTATTTATTTAATGGCATTTGTTTACCAGGAAATTCCGACTGTGCACAAATGCCCTTTTTAAGCAGAGGTCCTGGGAGAAAAGCTCCAAGGTGTCATATTTAATGCAGTAAATATTGACAATAACAAATTTCATAAATTCAGTGAATTCATAGTGTAGTAGTCAATATAATAAAATTTCTACTGACATTCGCAAACATTAAATTTACAAGCCTTGTGGTGATGAAGGGTGTTAGAGAACTATCTCCCAGATGAGGAGCAAGGATAAAGCCAGGAGCCAGAGAGGAAGACTAGGAATGTTTCGAAAAAATGAACGTGTGTGATAGGCCCGATTGTGGTTTGTAGATGGCAAGCAGTTGTTTATTATTTGACTATAGGGGATAATTTGGAAGATAGTAATGTAGTAGGGGTCTAATTGCTGGTTAGGTAGATAGGGAATGAATGAGTTTATGAGTTAAGGTTAGCTGAGTATAAGATGGATGGTGAGAATGTTCGAGCCAGTTAAGTGTTTTTAGTGTTAAACAGTGGTGGGTCCAGTAAAACTTGTTGCAAGAGAATCTGGCAACTTTGTTATAGCACTCTTCAAGAGTAGAACTAAGTGAGGCTTGCAGGTTGGTCATGATAGGGACTCCATATAGGACAGAGGGCCTGAGGTAAGTGTCAGCTAGAGAAACCTTGGCAGTGTGTGTAAGGAATTTCCTTGCTTTATGTAGGGTGCCTAGTTTTTGATGGGTTTTCTTGATGCTTTTGTGGATATGTAAATCGAATTTAACATTGTTGTCAACTGTCATGCCAAGTAGTTTTGTATGCAGGGTAACTTCATAGTATCATTTAAGGAAGACATTTTAAAGTTGTTTCTTTCATGGAAATGGGATTTGGGAAAAAGGAGAAGTAATTTATTTTTTGGGGAGATTTAGTAGCAGGTTTTTATGATGTAGCCAACTTTCAACAGAATGAAATACTTCTTGAGTAATTCTCTGAAGCTGTATTAGGTTGTCTGAAATGCATATTAGGGAAGAATCATTGTAGGAGGTATTGTAGGAGGGAAGCTTGCAGAGGGGATTTATGTAAATTGTTAGTGAATATATTAAAGAGTAGAGAGCAGAGATTGGAGCCCTGCGTGACATCAGTATTGACAAGAAAGGAAGGGAGAAAAAGTGGAGGGGCATTTAATAGACTGATGTCTATTGGTTAAGTAGTTGTTAAACCATAGCTGTGTGGGTTGTGCTAGCCTGATAGAAGGCAGTTGGTAGAGGAGTTTTTGTTTTAAATAGATTAATTAGATTCCCATTTCATCAAATCACTGAAATGGGATTAAACATAGGTTCTACATGGAGGCAAGTATGATTTCTCACACTTCACTGCCTGTATGGACCCATTTCAGTATTTCAGTGAAACGGCACTCAGCCATTGGCAGTGGATTAAATGGGAGTTCACCATTCATCAAATCAATGAACTGGAGGTAATCCATGTACATATGTATATTCACCTCTCAGAGTATTGAACGACAAAAATTCTTGAAACTAAAAATATCGATCTGGCAAGATCAAAATATAAAGTAAGTATTGCACCCCCACGGTCACATACCTCTACTAAATATATATAAAAAATCAGGTTCTCCATGCTTCAAGTGTATTTCTTGTAACATTATTATTTGTTCCTTACTACTATAAATATGTCAGCACATTATAGGTTCATAGGTTCATACTAGGCTATCTGCCCTAGGGCATTTATAAGCCTAGCCAGAATGTGTTTGGCTTTCGCCACCCATTTTAAATTAATTTTGCTATGCACTTTTTTTGAGGTTAGTATACTGTGCCTCTGTCTAACAGTGACACAGAAGTCATACCCGGGGTAAACCTACGATCTCCCATCCACTCATCAAGATTCCTCTTGAAGAGAGTCAGTGAGGGACTCTGCCTAACCTGGACTGGGATTTTATTCCAGAGTGAGGGGAGCCTCTGAGTTATGAATCTGTCCCTCCAGCATGTCCTATTTATTTCAGTGCTGAGGTTCAAGTCTCTCGAGCGTGTAGCTTGATAGGATTTGGATTTTCTGAGGTGCAGCATGTCCATTAATTCCGGGTTGGACATGGCTTTATACGTCAGGCACAGATCGCCTCTGAACAGGCGGTATGCCACTGAGTAGAGCTGGAGTTTCTTTAACCGGGCAGCATATGGCATCTGTTTGAGCCCTTTGATCCTCTTGGTGAGGTACTTTTGGGGTCTTTCCAGTTGCTGCAGGTGTCTGGTAAGGTACATCCCAAAAGGGGCATTGTACTCAATTATGGGCCTGATGAGGGATGAGGAAAGAGGCACGATGACCTCCCCTGATCTAGATGTGAATCCCTTCATGATTAGGTGGGCTATATAAAATGTTTTTCTAACTACTTTGGCCACGTGGTTGTCAAATGAGAGATTGCTATCAACTTGGGTCCCCAGGTCCCTAATTACTTCTTCTGTACTTAATGGATTACCACCTATGTGGTAATTTGTGGGCACTTTGTTTTTGCCAAAGGGGATGACTATACACTTTTTGGCGTTTAGCTTGAGGCCATGGCTCTGGCACCAGTTGTCTGTTTCTATGAGGCCCTTTTGGAGGATGCTTGTGATGGCTGGAGAGTCGATTATGGCGCCCAGTTTGCAGTCATTTGCGAACTTGGTCAGCCACAGTCCTTCCGTGTTGGCCTGTACCTCCGAGAAATATATACTGAACAAGAGAGGTCCCAGGACTGAGCCTTGTGGGACGCCACTTGTAACTGGTTTGGAGTCTGACATGGCTCCAGCAATTCTAACCATGTGGGTTCTGTCCTTGAGCCAGTTTGCAACCCATCTAGTGACATAGGGGTTTATATTTAAGCTGGTGAGCTTATCTATAATGCCCGATTGGGATATTGTATCGAAGGCTTTTGCGAGGTCCAGGTAGGCTGTGTGGACCACCTTCCCCTCGTCAATGGCCTTGGTGACTGTTTCAAAGAAATCAACCAGGTTTAAGAGGCAGGATCTGCCCTTAACAAAGCCAAACTGGGTAGGATCCAGTGTCTGTAGGTCCCCAATATCTTTATTTATGAGGTCCATGATGATCCTTTCCATAGCTTTGCAGACCAAGCTAGTCAGGCTTATGGGGCGATAGTTTGCAGGATCCGTTGAGGCACCACTTTTGTGGAGAGGGACCACAGTTGCTGTACGCCACTCTTTGGGTACATATCCTGTAGTAAGGCTGAGATTGAACAGTAGTTTTATGTTTGGGTTTAGCTCTTTTTGGAGTTCATGTAGGACGCAGCCCAGGACACCGTCTGGTCCCATTGATGCTGTGTTTTTTGCTTTGGAGAGGGCGGCTCTTACCTGAGCATCCGAGATGTCAGGGGGGCAGCACTCTGCTGGAATAGATATTTGCTCTTTTGGTGGGGAGGGGGGGGAGAGAAGTTTGCGCTGAACCTGTCAGCTAGGATGTTGGCAATGTCTGTGGGTTCGGTGTATTTTTTGTCATTTTGGACTAATTCTGAGCATATCTGGGAATTACCACCCAGGTTCCTAACATAACTAAAGCAAGCCTTGTGATTATCCTTAGTGTCCTGTGCAATTTTTCTCTCGAAGCTGGCCTTAGACGATTTTATGAGTGCCCGTAGTTTTTTGCTAATACTGATCAGAGATGCCTTCCCTTTTTGGAATTTTGCTCTATCATTTAGTAGCTTCCTCCTTCTATTGTATAGCTTGTTTATGGCTGGGGTCCACCAGACAGGACGTCTGCCTTTGGAGGATTGGATCTTGGTTTTATTTGGGATCGCATGATCCATGCATTCCTGAAGGTGTTCATAGAATGCGTTTATAAAGGTTCTGCGGTCTGGGATGTATTTTCCATAGGCCTGGGGGCTTTGAAGGATTCCACCTCAGTTTTGAGGAGTGTGAAATTTGCTTTAGAGAAGTTTTTCACTGTGGTTTTCTGGGCAGGGGGTGGTGTACTTTTATTCTGTCCACCATCCTATTAACATTTGAAACTAACAAGTCAAACTGTGACATAATAACATTTACCTTTTATTTTACTTACATATATTTTTTATCCTTCTGTTGCAAACTGGTCCTTCATAGTCCAATTCTACCATTTTGTTTTGTGCCACTTAATATATTTTTGTGTAATATTGTCTCATCTGAACCTGATCTCTTAATTTTTTATTAGAAAAAAAAACACAATTCCCTCCCAGCTCAAAATTAAAAAATGTGTTAAGTTTTCGCATTTTCTGTTACAGTAACTAAGTATTCACATTTTCCGAGGCAATAGAGCTAGCAGTCTGCAAAATTAGCAGTGTAAGACTTCTCCCTCTTTCTGATTAGATTCATACACTGATATACTTCACTGGGCTAGAGGATACTTGCTATAAATCACTAATCTTGTTGTTTCACCTGCCTGTAGTTGCAGTTTAAATATCCTATTTCTGAAGTTTTCCCTTTGTTTTTATACTGTTAGACAGCTCTATATTTCTAACAGCCATACCTTTTGTCTAGCTTCATTCATTTAGCATATTTTTCATTTTTTTTAATTCTTTCAAGCAACTTATTTATTGCTACAAATGGTGCACAGTTTTAACACTCCCCCTTTAATTTCATTAATATCTCAAATGCTGCATTTATTTTCAGCAGGGCAGCCTGCAGCTTGATGACAAATAACTCTTTAACCAAACAGCATGCAATATCACATGGTTATTTTCTCACTCATACTTACATTTTCATAGTTTTAAAATATTTTTCAGTGTGCAACGTATATTTTAGTTATACTAAGCATCCTTGCCTATATATATATTCCCAATCATTTAAGCTACTGTCCTCACTCAACATGTCCAGTGCATTGCTTACTTAAAAATATTTCCCTAATCTATTTGTTTCACTTGCCTGTAGCAAGTAGTTTAAATATGGTACCACTAAGCTTTTCTATCCTTGTCAATGTACCTAGATAGGGTTATTTAACTTTTTCAGTCAGCATACTTGTCTATCTTTTATTCATTATTGTACATGGTGCACAGAAAAGCAGAGATAATGTTATACATTATTGTCTAATTGTTTCCAAAATGTAATATATTAGTTACACGCGCATTCATCACTTATTTATTTCCCCCTCCTTCCTTCCTTCCTTCCTTCCGTGTTGTAGAACCTTTATTGGAAACAACATAGTTTGCAATTTGCAACAAATAGCGCTTTCACTACAAACTATGAACATTACACTCCCTACACTTAGATACAAACATTAATTTTTAAGTAAAATGAGAAATATAGTAATTATAGTTTGCATTTATATTAATCAAATAGTTATTTTCTTTTTGGTACATACTGTTCTCAATTGTTTTAATGTATTGTTCAGAGTGCAACTCATGTTTTAGGTATAGCAAACAATATTGTCCATATAAACATATACCCATGTAAGAAAGGTCTTTATAGGAAACCTCTCAGTTGAAGTGTCCACGGTTTGCTTTTCTGCATTTGTTGACTGTTTACTTGTTCCTTCATTATCTTCTCCCGCTTTCAATTCCTCCTTTCTTTTTGGTAGTTTATCTTATGTTTGTTGTTGATCTTTGTAGGTTTTTAATTCAGGTAGGTAGAAGACTTGAAGTATTGCATGGTAAATAACTTGAAATTATTTTAATTTCTATGCTGACTCATGGGTGGAAGAAAGGCATTTTTGTTAGTTCATGACTGTAGTAAGAAGTCATTATCTATATTGACTCTTGTGTCTTGGACTTTTAGGATTGTTTCTTTTCTACACAAAAATTGTTTCTTCTCTTAGCAGGCTTCTATTAATAGCTAATTGTCCCACCTCTGCTTTATACTGCTTTCTGTTCCCTTCTGAGTTTTTACAGTTGCTCTTCCTTTTAATTTACTTTCCGGTTCTTCGTTGATCTTCTGGACATCACAGCCACTTCAGCTATTGATCTGAATTAACCATTTACAATATTGTGTAGACTTTTGCCATTTTTAGTGGTTCTCAGCCAGAGTTCTGTATTTAGCTGCTCGCACTATTACTGCCATTATGGAATCCTATATTCTGTTGTGTATATTACACCTACATCATTTGAAGAGCTAAGTCAACACTTAGCTAGAAAATCTCCAGGCTGCTAACACTGGAAGCATTGTCTGCAGCACACAGGGGAATGCTAATGCCTTAGAATATGCACTCTTTATATAACAACTATCTCAGCAAAAACCCTTCATTTCTAGGTTCTTTAAGCCAGAATTTGAAATGTCATAGTGAAGTATCCCATGTGAGAGCATCACTGTGAAACCCTCAGTACAATAAAATTGGTGCCCACCAAATTAAGAGCATATCTACAGTTTCTGAGGCATCTTAACCACTATTCACCCATGGCAAATAAACTATTCACATGGGTAATGCATTATTCATTCAGGGAAAATACAACAAAGGAAAATTGCTGAAAAGATCTATAAATCACCTTAAAATTTGTTAGCACTCATTTTCCATTCTTGAACCAAACAGCAGAATGACCTTCCAGAAACACAATATAAAGACATTAATATATTTAAATCTTTGTTAACTTCTCATTGTAAATCTAAATCTACATGTGTATGTTACTCACATCCATAATCACTTTAAATATCCCTCACTTGTTTGCTTAATACTTAACCTATTGGATACTCCACCAAAATGTAATTGGTAAACACACTTAGCATCATGTAACTATTCATATAAACATACCACTCTTTCTTGCTTTTCTTTTCTCACCTGTAATGATTTAAAAACATTTTTCTCTTGTATAACTTTATTTCTAAAATATATTTAGTAAAATAAAAGACGTGTTTGTTAAGCACATTTCTGACTTCAGAAATGTGCTTACCAAGCTTTTGTTAAGCACCCCTAAGCATTATTAAGATCAGGCCTTGCACTAGCAGTTAGGGACAGTGTTGGCTAGCAACAAACAGTGTCATAAGTAAAACAGCTTTGAAAGTTGTTAGATACTTCATTGTGCCACACCTGTAAACAAAAAGTGAGGCAGGACAAAGAAAGTACCTAACAGGTTTTAAAGTAGTTTGTTCTTCAGGGAGACATTTCATTTCTGCTGATTGTCTGCTTGATAGTGCTAAAGTATTTTACTAACTTTCAAACACTTTGAAAGGTTATAAAAAATTTTTCAATCCTAAACTTTTTTTCTTCAACAGGAAATTTCATGCCCTAGAATAAATTATGACTGGGTCTTGAGTTTAATTTCTTGATATCCATATCTTGAACTCATAATAACCTAGTTATGATTGGAGACCCAAACAACATTGTTTGCAGGGGATGAACGTGTGCAAGTATGCTATGTACATCATGCAATATGTGCTTACATAAATACACTTATTATTTATAAGGATACAAGAGTCTTTCCCCATCACAATATTTGGCTTAGTATGCTACTTTGTATCATTTTTTTGCACTTTAATCTCTTAATTCATTAACTGCTACCATTTGCATTTTGCCTGACCCCATTATAGAAAAATATCAAATAATCCATGTTTTTAATTTACTAGGTCTTTTGGTCCCTCTCTGAAGTAGGGTAGAACCAGTTCAAGGACTTGACTTAACCATCAAAGGTTAGAAACCTGTGTCTAGATGCTCTCCTCTGTGTCACCTTTGTTTATTGATCTCCTATGCCTTGTGCTGCTTTTCTCTTCTCTGCCTGAGACAACTCCCTCCATTAGTAAATTGAGTCCCTTCCATTGTAGCATAAAGGTACTCTGTTACCTTTCTGTCCTGGCTCTAAGCTTCTCTGCCCCTTCCATACCAAGATAGAGCCCATCTGTGACATAGAGCTAGCCTGTCTGCCAGGCCTTGTGTCATCCTACTGCTAGTCCCAAGCCACAGTCAGCCATTATGCACCCTAGTCTATTTCCTGCTCAGAGTGCTGGGTGTTGGCACAGGTAACAGTTCTTAAGAGGGCCACCTTTACCTCCTACCCTGGCATCTCCCTGCTACCTCCCTGGCCCTTCTTGCTATAACCTCATTTTTCTCCTTTAATAGGTCCTTGATGTGTATATACATCGCAACATATATTCACCCCTTCCCCTTTGTTACCACCTTGATTATGTACTCCCATATCTTACTAAGTCTAAACCTTGACATTAAGGTGGACTGTAGCTTGGTCCATCCTGACTCAGTTTCCAGCACTTCATTATCATTGTGATTGAGTTTCCCAACATATAAAACACTTGCTCTACCACAGTACTCTATCTCCTTCACTTCATATCTTGCTGCATGTCACCAGTACTCCTGTCTACAGCATTCGTTTGTTCCACCCTATCTTTTATTATTGTTCCTGATGTTTGCTTTTCCATGTATTGCATTGGATCCATTTTCTTTTCCTTCTCTATTCATCCTGCAAACCTAGCTGACTAGTGCCTGTTCCTTGTTAAATCTCATTTTATTGTTTTCGTCATCCTTCTATTGCTTTGCTTGCTTCTTCTCACTTTCTACCTCCTCTCGTTCATATTTCTCTGCTTTATCCTCATAGTGTTCAACATGTTTCTATCTGTTTCACCCGCTATCCTCTCTGGCTGAATACCCTTTCCTGCCCACTTTATTCCTGTTCTGGGTTTAGTTCCTACATAGCCACTTTTAGATTTGCTTTTCTTTCATTACTTGTCACTGTTATCTGCCTCTTTATTTCCACCTTACATCCTGTTCTTTGTCACTTCTTTTTCATCTACAAATCCCACCCTCACCCTTCATCTTCCTCCCTGCTGCCCCATTTGTCACTACTCCTAAGACTGTCCCTGCCTATGACTTCCATTCCTCAACCTGTCACAATGTGAAAATTCTGTGAAGGTAATTCCTGTGAGTTCCAAACCTTTGGAAAAAAGTTTAGCTGAAACTTACTTTTAACAAAACCAACGTTGCGCTTTCCCTGCTGTTGTACAACCTGTGGAATTAGAATTTATAAGTTAGGTATAAATCTTCTTTCCTTTGAAGTAGACTCAGATGACCTCACAATCTAAACCTGCCTTTCTTTACAGCAGTCTAAAAAATCATTTTTAAATTGTTTTGGAATCAAATATTGCTAAAGTAGATTAGATGTTATTTTCTTGCTTTCCACTTACGTATATGTTAACTTGTCTGAGATTTATTAATCTGATCAATAAAAACACTTGACAGACATCAAGCTATCTGCTAATAAACTAAATTAGGGAAGAGGTAAAAATATGTACATTAAATTGTTACCCATAGAAATGTGTTTTATGAGTTAAGATTTAAATAGATTATAGATAAATAGATTCCTGATTCCTGATGTCTGTGAAACCCACATCCTAAATAGCTGTAGCTGTTGAAGTTCTAAAAAGACCCCTTATCTATGTATTTTGTTTGTAATTTATTCACCAAGGTAGAATACTGATCCCATTGGACTTATTTCAGTCTCAGCCTAGAGGTAAAGACAACATATATATATATATATATATATATATATATATATATATATATATATATATATATATATATATGACATTATATACAGAGTGAATGACAGAACGCAATATATACATGCATTATGAATTGAGCGAATATCAGAGTTGACCCAGGGGTAGAAAAACAATAGATACATGACATTATATACAGAGTGATTAAAAAACACAAAATATACATGCATTATATACAAAGTAGATGAGCTAAGGATTAAAGTTACTAAATAATGACATGCATTCTTGTTTCTGACTTCATATCCTTCAGAAAATGCATTGTAACACAAATCATGTTATTCTAGCAACTTTCTAAATGTGTCTGTCCCTAGTTTGGGCTTTGCTTCCCAACATTATAACAGGCTTTCTCCAGATTTCTTGTGTTAAGAGATGAGAGGTATGGTGTGTGTGTGTGTGTGTGTGTGTGTGTGTGTGTGTGTGTGTGTGTGTGTGTGTGTGTGTGTGTGTGTGTGTGTGTGTGTATATAAGAGGGAGGAAACATACCCCTCAGCTGTCCAGGTTTTCTCAGAATGTCCAGAGTTTTGCCCCATATTCCTCCTAAAGGATTGGAGTTGCTAAATAATGACATTTGAGTTTTAGACAGCATATCATTTAGAAAAATTCATACTAAACACAAATTCTGTTATTCTAGCAATTTTCTAACTTTATGAGAGCAATATTTATAATCTGCCCCTATTTATTTTATGCGCATGTGAAAGAGAGAGATAGAGAGTGAAATGCCCTAGTTAGAGTTAGCAGATATAATTTATTTTCAAGTGCATTTTCAAGGAATTGTGAGCTTCAAGGAAGAGAAGCTTACTGCTGCTCATGCTCAGTCCGCTTAAAATGTGCAATAGTTTTGTTTAGCAAATGGCATCACTATTGTGGTATAGAATTTTAAAGCAGTGTTAGTAGCACAGCAGATAGCATACTTGCATCTTTTGTTTCTCAAAATTTTGTTTTATTTTTCAAATACATTTGAATGACTTCCATAGTATTTATACATAACCTCTTATATAACTATGTACACTATTTACATTAGCCTGACATTATAACAGATCTTATAAGTATGACCAATCGATTATCAGAGTGTCTGATCAATTATTGTGTAGTGTCAATCAACGATAAGACTTTTCCACAATGGTTGTTGATAAATGGCTTTGAATAAATTCTTAGTTCTTTAATTATAATTTCCAATAATGCTGTGGTCTTCAGTAGGCTGTTGAAGTCTTCCAAAGTTGGTACTGTGTTTGTATTCCATCTTCTTGTTATACACTTCCTTGAAATTGCAAGCATAGTCCATACTAGATACATGTTTGATCTATTCAAATGAGGACCTTCATTCACATTTAATAGTACAAGTGCTTTAGTTAAATAAAATGATTCATTAAATAAAGCTTTTAGAAAGTTATTAATACCATTCCAAAATGGCTTAATTTTAACAGAATCAAAGAAAATGTGGTTCCAATCTGCATTGTGTACTTGCTCACATCTCTGATGTATTCCTTTTATGGAAGAATTAATTTTACTGATTCTGTCTGGGGTTAAGAATGCTCTGTGTAAGTATTTCCAATTATAAACTTTCCAGTATTGTATAAAGGATACATATTTTATCGATAATGAGATATTTGTTTTAATATCTTCAGTTAACTGTATTGAGTTTCCTTTTGTTATATATTTCCAATATGAGGTTTTGAGAATTGTTTTATAGTTTATCAATATTTTGTAAAATTTTTAAATACTGTTTCCTATGTCAAAGTCATTATATATGGTTTCATATATGTATTTCGTAAATTTAGGTATTTCTTTAAATGAAGAATTGTTAACTATTCTACTTAAGTATTGCGAATATGACAGAATACTCTGTAAAGTTAGCCAATCCTGTTGTGGAATTTTGTATGTTGTTTTTATTACTTACATATCCAAAACTTTTAGTTCTTTGATACATTGCAGCCAACAAACAAATCCTTTCTGTTCCCAGGAATTAATAATTTCTCTATATATTTTATGTGGAAAGTTATTTGTGACTATAAATGGTGTTAAAAGATCAAACCAGATTTTTAAATCTATATTTGCATTAATAATTTTCCTAAATGAGTCAATGTAATAATTAATCATACGAGTTTTAGTGGGTTTAGTTATGTTATATTGCATACTAATACATAATATGTGCCATGACAAATTGTTTTTATCTGTTATTTGAAATTGTTTTCTATAAATCAAATTAATTTATTGATATTACAGTTAGTAATTCTTTCCAATTTGCAGAGTAATTTGGACTTATCCAATCTGAGATTGTTTTAGATATTGATGCGTTTGTATATGTTTCTATATCAGGAAAGTTTAATCCTCCTTGTTTCCATAGTCTGACATGATGTATTAAAGCTATTCTGTTTCTTTTGGGAAACCAGAAACATTTTATTAGGCATGAATTTATTTCTTTAAGTATATTCCTTTCTGGTAACAGTTGTATTGCCAAGGCTATATATAGCATATTGGGCAGTAAAACCATTTTTATTTTGTTCAAATGTTAATATTATTTTGTTCAATTTTTCCACAGAGATTTTAATTGTGTCAATTATATTATTGTAGTTTTTTGAGACTAATGCATTATTATCCTTGCATAACTCAATACCTAGATATTTTAAGGTAGATTCGTGTTTCCCTATGATGTGACCCACCTTAGTCTGCAGTTGTTTTTTTTATTTAAAAATAAAAAATTTGATTTTGATTTATTGAAATGGAGGCCTGAAGTCATGTGAAATTTGTCAGTTAATATATCTAATTCTTGTAATATCTCTTTTGTATTAGATAATGTTAGTAATATGTCATCAGCAAATAGCATTACTTTAGAATTGTATTGTTCATAAACATCTATTCCTTTGATTTTTATATTGTTATGAATTGAATCCACCAATATTTCAATAGCCAAAGCAAATAGAATCGGTGACACGGGACATCCTTGTTTAGTGCCTTTTGTTATTTGTATAGATTCAGAGGTAAAAGGACCTAACTTAACATACGCTAAATTATTTGTACATATATTCTTTAGGAGATGAACAAAGGATGCAGGAAATTCACATAACATTAGGGCTTTTAATAAATAGTCCCAATTTAGGGAATCAAAGGCTTTCTCTATATCTAAGCCAGTTATGAGTGTTCCTTATTTTCTTTATTAACATAATCTATAAGATAAATTATCCTTTTAATATTGTCATGTGTGTGTCTATGATATATAAATCCAGTCTGATCATTGTTTATTATTTTGGATAGTGGTATTTTCATTCTGTTAGTTAATATTGTCATAAATATCTTATAGTCATTATTAAATAATGATATAGGTCTATATGAGGTATAGAGGGTTGGGGATATTTTGTCCTTTAGGATTGGTGTGATTAAGGAGTATCTCCAAGAGAGTGGTATTAATTCTTGTGAATGAATTTCTAATAGAGTTTTATGGAAGAGGGATAGCATCTTTGAATGAAAAAGTTTATATATTTCCATAATTATGCCATCTATACCTGGAGCTTTATTATTTTTACACTCTTTTATTGTATCTATAATTTCTTTGTATGATGTGGGTGCATGCAGATCTAGTTTTAATTTTTCTGGTATTTTTTATATTAGGACATTTTTCATTAAGATTTAATTGATCAATATGTGTATTTTCTTTTTGGAAATGTTCCATATAGTGATTTCTATAGGCATCAAGAATATCACCTATATCTGAGACATTTTTCCCTTTCTTTTCATGAAAGATGCTTTTAATGTTATTAGCTTTTGATTGTATTTTGATTCTTGTGGATACATTATGTAGATATTTGGGAGAAGTGGCCAAGGTATTAATTTTTAGTTTTTCTAAAGCTAAACTAGTTTTATGTGTTAGAATTTTGTTATATTTATTGTTTAATACTTCTGCTTTCTTTTTCATCTCCAAATGATTTTGATTTTTTTGAACTTTTACTGACAAAACTTTTGATTGTAGATCTAATAATTCAGAATCCCATTTTCTGATTTTGTTTTTTATACAAAGTTAGGGTTTTACCATATCTATAAGCTTTTAATTAGTCCCATATCATTATTTTATTTATCTCTGTGGTGTAATTAATATCTAAGAAGATCTGCTACTGCGGTGGTGGTGCTGCGGTGGCGTTGTCACCTCATAGCAAGACGTTGTCCCGTTCGATTCTCAGCTAGAGCATCTTCTGTGTGGAGGCATACGTGAATGGGGCGTGCCTTCGTTGAAGGTTGTGCATCAGGGCTGGTAACCCAGTACATAAAAATCCACTACCAATCATTAGCGGACCTGAGTTCCGCTGTGGCGACCCCTAACCGGGAAAAGCCGAAAGACACAAACAAACAAACTGTAATTCAGATAATAACCAGGGTTTGAACTCTTTAATTTTAGTTATATATGCTGGAGTCCTGGAGTTAAAGATTAATAGTTTGTACCCATTTTGAAGTTTTAGCATCAGTGAATTGTGGTCTGAATAGGGGCAGGGAGTGATTGAGAAATTAATGATTTTAGAGTGTAAGTCATGAGCAGCAAATATTTTATCTATTCTAGTTTGGGTACCAAATCTGTGATCTTGATGGAAAAACAACAAAGATTTATCTTCTTTAAATTTGAAAGTATCTACAAGATGAAATGATTCTACCCACTTGTTTAAAGCTTTTGATACAGCAGATGTATGCAGCAGTCTTTTATTTGTAGTTTCAGAAATATCAAATATACAGTTAAAATCTCCTCCTAATATTAAGTTGCCTTTATAATTATTGGAAATGAAATCCAAGTGTTTTTTAACAGTTCCTGTTCCTATGTCTGGGAACAAGTATAGATTGGCTAGGGTCCATATTCTGTTATTATATTTAACTATTACTAATACCATAAGGCCTTCTTTATCTTCATACTTATAAATGATTTCTGGGTTAATCATATTTGTTTTCCATAAAATTGTTACCCCTTTTGTCTTTGTCTTATAAGTGGATTGCACCAATATCATATATTCCTTAGGATTCCATTTGTAATTGTCATATGTTTTGAAATGAGTTTCTTGAAGGAAGACAATTTGCGCTTTGTTCAATTTTAAATATTACAGTAGGTTTGATCTCTTGCTAGGATTGTTTAAGTCATTGGTATTTAAAGATAATAAAGTTAAATCCATCTTAGGTTATTTAGACTATGTGTTTTTTGTTTTATTGTGACTATTAAACATTTTCTTCTGATAACTATAAAGTATATGTTTGAGCTTTTAAAGGAAATTATCAGTTTTATACTTTGAGTGTTTACCAATAAAGTAATGTTTTGGTCAGGCATACTAAAAAATGTTTTTGTTTAATAACAAATTTAAATTAATAAATGTTAGCAAAACCAAGATCCGCACTAGCCATGGAATGAAAATCATTCCTAATCTGATGGATAAACCTAAGTCCATCAGATTATCACTCATACCTTGAGAATCCAGAATATCTGAGCTCTATAAATTGAATTATCATATAGAGAAAATTTGTAAAAGGAATAAGCAATATTTATATTATTTTGAACAGCTATAGTACTATTGTAGATTAGACAGAATTCTAATACAACATAAATGTCTACTTATTGTAAAAGCAATTAATATTTACATGAATGACAGATGACAAACAAATCAGTGATAGTAAAGTAGGATGTATCATATATAAAACCTCAATAAAAGATTATAGCACACAGTTATTTAACATATTCACCCTTATTGATGAAGTCTTTTAAAACATATTACTTAATATAAACAGATGGTAATAATATTTATACCTAATGTTTATAATACAATGTATTTTGCTGGATATATCAGAATGTATATTTCATTGTTTGCTAACATTTAAGTAATCACTTTATTTGTTGCTAACTTACTTAAAGCATCAAGTTTGTTTTATGTGAACATTGATGAAAGTTAGTGCATTTTAATTATTAGTGCATCCCTCTTCCCCCCATTTCCTACACATAAGGATTTTCATATCTGTCATTTCTTATTATAAAATTAGTAAAATTATAGGTTAAAAGCAACAAACTAACTTATTGTGATTAATGATTACAAGTTCCCTTTCCATATTCATAAATTGCCATTGTATGGCATATACTGAAAGTTTTTAGATTTAAATGGCAACATTCTATTTTGTATAATCATCAAAGGTTAAACTGAGTGATTATTGTCAATTTAATACTATTTGTTCAGAATGTGATTGTTACATTCTGTGACATTCTTATTTCAGGCTTCTGTTGTTTCCCTTGAACAACTTTGTCAGTTTGATGTCATGTATAAAACATTAGATGTTCTTCATTCCACATTGCTGCAGTCCTAACCATTGGGTAGTCCGCTGTCCAGTCGGCCCGAATACCAGAGTATATGGCTGACGTCGGTCAGGGCGCATTAGACTGACGTCAGTACGTCAGGGTACTAATGCGCATGACCGACGTCATATCCTCAGTCTTTTTTGCTGCATGGTCCGATGCAGAAGCAGTTTTGCGAGTGCAGGTTGGCGTTCTGAAATTTTCTGAAGTCGGAGTTTCAGACCGAATCAGAGTTGGCTTAGTACCCCGTTGGGGAACATTTTGGATTTTTCTTGCCTCAGTATTTAACCGGATGTCAGAAAAAGTGAATAACTGTATTTCTTGTGGGAAACAGATACCTCATAGGGATTACCATACCTTGTGTATACCTTGTTTAGGGCCTGAGCACGACGTTGTTGGATGCCGCTCTTGTGCTAGGTTTAACAAACGCACTATTAAGAGACGGTTAGACTGTGCCAGGTTAGTGTTTGGGAAGCGTTGCAATTATAAAATGCCGTCGGATGCTCCGACGCCCGCTTCGTCCAAAAAGCGCAAGGACAAAACAGCGAAGCCTAGGGTTGATGAACCGGCTGTCCCAGATGTCGGTTCTTTAGAAGGCTCAGTGGAGCCGGAGGTTTTGCCAGGAGTTTCTTTGGAGTCTCAGGCAGAGACTTTACTGTTACAGGATGTGCCTTCTCAGGAGGTAGGCCAGGCTGAGGGGGCTTCTCAGGTAACTGTTCTTCCCTCTCTTCCCAAGGTAGTTAGAGCCTCTCCTTCTGTTTCCAAAGCTTCTTTGAGAGGTAGGCCAAGTTTAGCTTCAGTGGGGGCTTCTCCTAGCACTTCAGGTTCTGTGCCTAAGAAACATATGCTTAAAATGGCAGAAGATTTGATTACTATGATTAGAGGTTCTATGCCCCCTCCTGATAAGAGGCCTAGAGTGGAACCTGAGTTTGATAGTTTTGAACAGTGTTCAGAGGCTTCTGAGTCTTCTGCGGAAGATTTGCAGGAATATCCTCCTTATTCTGATTCTGATGTGGATGATTTCACTCCTACAGCTTCTCCTCCTGAGGATTTCTCTTTTTCAGAAACTCTGCATTCCATGAGGGAGCACTTTAAATGGGAAGGCCAGGATTACTCTGATTCCAGGAAAAGGCTTAGGGAATTCTTGTTTTTACCCCAGCATAGGCCTTTAGCTATACCTCCTGTGTTGAATGTGGTGGAAGATGTTTTTGCAGAGGCTTCCCTGAACCCTGATTCTTTGCCTCCTGCTCCTGTTAAACCTGATAGGTACTATAGGGTGCCTGAAGCTCATAAGTATCTTTTTAAGAGTCCTCGGGCAGACCCGGAAACTGTTTCTCAGGGACCTAAAGGTGTTAAGGCCTCTGTGGTTAAAAACCCTGTTCCCACTGATAAAGAGGCAAGGGCTTTGGATAGAAGGGGAAAGAAAGTGTATACTTCTTCCACTTTAGCCATGAGGGCGTTGAATTGTCAGTTTCACATGCTAAAATATCAAAATTATCTCCTTTCACAACTGAAATCTAAGGTGGATGCTTTGGCGGAAGGTATTGAGTGTAAAGAGTTGCTGGATTTAGTTCATGTGTCTGAACAAGTGGGTAAGCATTCTTTGCAATGTGGTTTTGATGCTGTACAGGCCTCCTCGAGGGTGGCTGCCACTAGTTCTGTTCTTCGCAGGCACGCCTGGTTGAGGGATCAGAATTTAGCTGAGCATGTTAAGACAAGGATTTTGGATGCTCCTTTACAGTCTGATGTGTTGTTTGGTTCGCCTGTGGAAGCAGTTCTGAAGAAAATGGAGGACAAAGCTAAGTCTATGCAAACTGTTAAAGATTTTTTGCAGGTGCAGCCACCAAAGTTTAGTAGAAATTGGCCTACTAAGGGATGGACATATCCTGCTTATGATTCCCAGTCTAGGGGTAGGTCTAGACGTGGTAGGGGCAGAGCTCAAGGTTCTTTTAGGCCTAGAACAGGAGTTCACCTGCTCAGACTTCTGGTGAGGGCAGGGGTCAGTCCTTTCGTAAACAGACCCAATGACCTGCCTTTTCAGCTGCCAGTAGATTCTCGTCTGGCAGCTCCTTTGGGAGGAAGACTGTCTCTTTTCAAAGAAAATTGGGATTTAATTACTCAAGACAGATGGGTGTTGGATATCATTCACCACGGTTACAGGTTTTATTTCCATACATTGCCCCCTTTCAAAGGCATGCCAGACGTTCCTCCTCCACAAACGAAAGAGGCTCACAAGCAAATTTCTCTGTTACTCCAAATAGGGGCCATTCAGCCAGTCCCTGTATCAGAAAGGGGCCTAGGATTTTATTCTCGCCTGTTCCTAGTACCAAAGAAGGGGAACACATGGAGACCAATTTTGGATTTATCTATCCTCAACACTTATCTGGACATTCCCAAGTTCAAGATGTTGACGTTACAACAGCTTTTACCTCTGCTGGGCAAAGATCACTGGATGGTAACTTTAGATCTCAAGGAAGCTTACCTTCATGTGCCTATAAGACTAAGTTGCAGGAAGTATCTGCGTTTTCGAGCTGGAAATTCTCATTATCAGTTCTCTGCATTGCCCTTTGGCTTATCTACTGCGCCCAGAGTATTCACAAAGGTTCTGGCTCCAGTGATAGCTTACTTCAGGCTAAAAGGAATTCAGATCTATCCTTACTTGGACGACTGCCTGATTCTGGCTCAAGAAAAGGAAGACCTTCTACAGCATCTGGAATATGTTATAGCAGTGCTAAGATGCCTAGGGTATTCTGTGAACGAAATAAAGTCCAGTCTAGTACCCTCTCAAGACATGTGCTTTCTGGGTGTGAGACTGAATACAGCAGCCCAGATGGCCTTTTTAACCCCGGACAAACAAAAGAGTCTATCCCTTTACTTTCATCAACTATCTCATCAGTCCGTGCTGACTGCAAGGACAGTCCTTCAAGCATTAGGGTTCATGGCATCTTGTATTCTGGTGCTTCCCAATGCCAAACTGCATATGAGGAAGCTGCAATGGTATCTCAAAAATGTATGGACACAGCACTGCCAGGATTTGGACACTGTCATTCAAATAATACCTTGCCTTCAAAAGGAATTTTTGTGGTGGGCTCAGGAATGTCACCTAAACAAGGGACTCTCTGTGACCCGGCCAGAGGCGAGTCAAATTCTAACGACAGATGCCTCAGACATTGCTTGGGGAGCTCATCTAAATGGAAAGTGGATACAAGACAAGTGGCCTGCCAGACTACAGCATCTACATATCAACATGAAGGAGATGTTAGCAGTCCAGTTTGCATTAATGGCTTTCAAGGAGTTACTTCTTCCAGGGCAGGTGTTGATTCTAACAGACAACACAACTGTCATGTGGTACATCAACAAACAAGGGGAACACATTCTTACCCATTGTGCAGGCAAGCAATGATTTTATGGGAGACTGCGCTCAGCTTGCAACTAACTCTTCAGGCAAGGTTTCTGCCGGAGCACAGAACTCCTTAGCAGATGTGTTAAGCAGACAAATCATGGATCCCCACGAGTGGAAACTGGATCTTCATGTATTTCAAAGGTTGACAGTGTCCTGGGGAACTCCAGACATAGATCTGTTCGCTTCTCCACTAAACCACCAGCTGCCAAAGTTTTGCACAAAGAGGTTACATCACACAGCTTGGAAAGTGGATGCTCTTTCTTTCAGTTGGAAAAATCTTCATGTGTATGCGTTTCCACCTCTGCCTCTTCTTCCAAAGGTGCTTCTAAAGGTCAGACAAGACAAGCCAAGGATGATTTTGATAGCTCCAGATTGGCCTCGGCAGCACTGGTACCCATTACTGAGGAGTCTAGTAAAGAAGCCTCCATGGCCTTTACCCTTGATTCCGCACCTGTTGTCTCAGAGAGAAGGCCACCTGCTCAATGTCAAGCTTCGCTCTCTTCATCTAACAGCATGGCATATTCTGTTTTGAGAGACAGCCGGTCTCAACTTCCTCAACAAGTTTTAAATGTGATTATGGAAGCTAGAAGACCTAGTACAAGGAAAGTGTATGCAGAAAAATGGAAGAGATTTTTATTGTGGAGTGCAGCAAAGAATTTGGAGATTTCTGAGCCTAATTTGAGTGTGGCTCTTCAATATCTTACTGAGTTATTGGACAAAGGTTTGTCCTTCTCTTCCATTAAGATTCATGCTGCAGCAATTTCAGCTCACTATGATTGTGACCCACCATTGTTTTCGCATCCTTTGTTCAAGCAGTTTCTCAGAGGGGCAAAGAATATAAGACCCCCACGTAGAGCTCCTACTCCTGCTTGGGATCTCAATTTTGTGTTGGAAAAACTTACTCTACAACCTTTTGAGCCTCGGGTACTGCTGATTTGAAATATTTGTCATGGAAGACTGCTTTTTTGTTGGCTATTACTTCTGCAAGAAGGGTTTCTGAGTTGCAGGCCCTTATGGCAGTAGAGCCCTTTCTGATTTTCCATAAGGATAGGGTATCATTACGTACTAATCCTTCCTTTATGCCTAAGGTGGTTTCTAGTGTGGCTTTAAACCAAACTATTCATTTGCCTACTTTCTATGCAGATCCCCAAAATAAAGGGGAAAAGATTTTGCACACTTTAGATGTACATAGGCAGTTGCGTTATTATTTAAGCAGGACTAAGGATTTCAGGCAGTCTCAGCAGTTGTTTGTTTCTTTTGCTTTGAGTTCTCAGGGCAAGCCTGTGTCTAAGCAAACTATTTCTAAGTGGATTGGGTTTTGCATTTCATTTTGTTATTCCCATCATGGCAAGGAGATTCCAGCTGGGATTAGGCCTCATTCCACTAGGGCTACTGCCACTTCAACAGCATTTCTAAGGGGGGTGGCGACTAAGGATATTTTGGAGGCAGCTACTTGGAGTTCAGTGCATACTTTCTCTAAGCATTACCACCTTCCTCTTTACTCTAAATCTAGGGCTGGTTTTGCCACAGCTATTTTGCAAGGCATGTTGACAGCTCCTGCTTCCTTATGATTTGCCAGCCTCCCTTACCTCTGCTTTGGGATTCTACCCAATGGTTAGGACTGCAGCAATGTGGAATGAAGAACATAGTACAGTTTTGTACCTACCATAAATGTAGATGTTCGAGGATCCACATTGCTGCAGTCCAATTTACCCTCCCGCCTTCCGCTCTGTGTTTAGGGGTGGTGGTGTGAGTTGCTATATATTATTGTACATGTGTATATATATATATATATATTGTATATAAGTTTGGTGCAGGGCTTTTTGGTGTTTTGGTTTGGGCCTTGTCTTTTTAGGGTCTTCTGACATCTGGGGCAAGAAAAGACTGAGGATATGACGTCGGTCATGCGCATTAGTACCCTGACGTACTGACGTCAGTCTAATGCGCCCTGACCGACGTCAGCCATATACTCTGGTATTCGGGCCGACTGGACAGCGGACTACCCAATGGTTAGGACTGCAGCAATGTGGATCCTCGAACATCTACATTTATGGTAGGTACAAAACTGTACTTTACCTTGGTAACAGCTTAAGTATTATGTATGGTCAAGATGGATTACAAAACCACAATTCAAGTTAAAGCAATTATATGACTTGTTATTCACATTTACTTATATGAGAAAATCATCATGCTTCCCCTTGATGTTCAATATAGTGTATGTCATTTATGACAAGTTACAATAGTAGTGTTATTATACACAAGCCCATGTTATTAAACTGAGTGTCTATTGTCAATTTAATACTATTTGTTCAGAATATGATTGTTACATTCTGTGACATTTCAAGTCCAGGCTTCTATTATTTTCTCTTGAACAACTTTGTCAGTCTTATGTCATGTATAAACATTAGTTACCTTGGTATAGTATTATATATGATCAGTATTGGTTACAAAAACTACAATTCAAGTTAAAGGATTTACATGACTCGTTATGCATATTTACTTATATAAGAAAATCATCATGCTTCCCCTTGATGTTCAGTGTAGTGTATGTCATTTATGACAAGTTAAGACGGTAGTGTTATTATACATAAGCCCATGTTATTAAATCCTGTCTTTGATATCTAAATTCAGCAGACTGCTTCATCTTATATGACGATTATATATTGTATGTCTAGATTTACTAAAATCATACATTACATAAATATTGTGTGTGTTTTGATTTCATTTTTTGGCTGTTGCGTATGTATTTGAGAGACCACAAACAGTAATGCTTATTCTTATTATTAGCTCCTTCCAAGCATGTTTATGCAGTCCATAGACTTTAAATTATGAGACACTTCTAGTTTCTTATTTGTTATAAGTATATGTCCATCCTTACATACACACATATCAGTACTTCAAGCATGAGCAACAATACCCATCCAGTTTTGCCAGAATACTATTCACTAGTTCATGTGGTATGTTTCCAGGCTGTTCTTAAAATATCCAAACCAATATTTTTTTCTGTTCCATTTACCAGCCTGTTCCATGCAGTGGCACTCTGCCAGTGAACCACTCAACACACCTTCCATTCCCACAGATATTTCCACGAAGGAAATCTGATGACTCTAGCACTTCCTGGCAACCCAAAACACCCCTAGAATCAGCTATCCCCATATGCGCAGCACATCCGAGCAAGCTCACCTCCCAGACCACTGCAAAGGGTTCTGCACAAGACCAAGTTCTCTTAGTCTTCCACAATAAATCAGACTTCCACTCTTCTGTAAGTCCTTAATGTGTTTGGACCAAAATACATTTTAAATATAAAATTGGGCTTATTATTATATATTTATTTTTTTATTATCAAGAATCACCTTAATGAGATAAATGAAGTGTTGGGAGACCGTCAATATGTGTACATGTGGTTTAAAACAGACCTTTTATTATATATTTTTTTTAAATCAAAAACATTGCCAAGAATCATCTTGGAGACTCCTCAGAGCCATTAAGCATTATCGTCTCTCTATCTCCCTTACCATAGCAACCTGGGAGCATCTGTTTCTGTTAGTGTGTCTGTGAACTGCATACCAGAGGCTCACACTGCACCTGAAGCAAAGCTTCACTTCACTGCAAGTTCAAGCCTAAATTCCCTCCCTTTCAGTGAGGCAGCAGGCAGGAAAAGAATGGAGAACAAACAGATAAAAAAAAAAAAAAAACTCCCAACAAGCCGCCACAACAAGAGATAAGACATTCTTCCAGTCTTCCCACCTCTCACTCAGCAGATGTACAAACAAACTATTCTCTGCCAAAATATCCCAAATCACAGTTTTCCCACCCCCTTCCCCTGGATCCAGGCTAAAACACCAAATGTCTCTTCCTTATACACAAGCATCAGTAAACCTGGATAACAAGCTGCAACCCACAGCTTCCCGGAGACGAAAACGGCAACATACAAGAGCTGCCAGACACACCTGCATCCACACACACCATGTCAGGCTTAATCAAACAGCATTCGAAGCTATGATACCTGCCATAATTTATATTAACTATGTTTAGATAGAATAATAATGACATTTGTACTAGCTGCCAGACACAGCTGCATCCACGCACACCATATCAGGATTGCTGAAACAGCACTCCTAGCTGTGATACCTGCCATGATTGATATTAATTATATTAGGCAGAATAATGATGACATTTTCACTAAGAGCTTACTACTATTATTTAACCAGGATATACATGACATTTCTAAATCATACTTTAACTGAAGAAGGCATTAGTCTCCATGACAGCATTTTTTTTCAAAACACTCTACTGTTACTGCTATTATATATGATGATAATTTGTTACATTTGAGTCTGAATTCTGATGAATGGTACCTTGTTGAATTAATTAATTAATTGCTTAAATTATTATAAGTAAAATCAATGAAAAATTAACAAGATAAGAATTCATTGAGTTCAAGTAGGGGAATATAAACTTCTATGTTTATATTATATGTTGCTTTGTTTGGCTTATATATAATGTAAATAGTAACCCATCTTGACCTACCTTTGTTTGTGAAGAATTACTGGACACTTTGAACATTCTGAATAAATCATTACCATTTCTCAGTTGTTTAAAATCCCTCCTTTTTTAAATAAAAATAGATGACAAGTGATGGACCATATCAGATGATACTTTGAGAGATGTAGTTGTAAGAGTTATTTTTTTGGGACAGCTATCTCGGAATCAGTTTTTTGTTTCTTCTTCTTTCTAGCATCAGTCCAAGGATTTGTTTCTTTTATTCTTTTAAGACTAGGGGCCATCCATTCCATTTCTTCTGGGTTTTGATTAATATAGTAGCTAAGTCATTAAAGGTTCTCATCTCATTGGCAAAAAGTATTTTTATCATGGCTGGAAAGGCCAGCTGTGCTTTAATGTTGTTTTGTTTCAGTAGTTTTATTATTGGCCAGACTTTTTTTTCCTTTGTTCTAGTATTCTAGAAGAATAATCATTGTCAAACCTTATTAGGCTTTGATTGTATTTTAAGGGTGATTTTCTGCAAGCAGATTTTAATATTAGTACCTTGTCCAGAAATGAAAGAACTTTTATAACTATGGATCTAGGTGGAGTATTTGTTACGTTAGAAGCAGGTTTCCTCAGTGCTCTATGTGCCTTTTCAATTCCACATGAAAGTCCCTCTTTCAAGTCTAAAATTTCAGGAATCCAGGTTATTAAGAATGAAATAATGTCTTCTTTTTCAGTGTTTTCATGCAAAGATCCTTATGTTGTTTCTCCTTTCCCTGTTTTCTAAGTCATCTATTTTATTAAGCAGCCATGTATTCTGCTTAAGCAGAAATTCTTTTTGGAATTTTTCCTCTTTTAGTCTCCCTTCAATGTCATTTAGAGAAGTCTCTGAATTTGTTATTTTTGTATGGTGTTGCTGTAATAGTTCCTTAAGAGTATCAGTCTGTTTTTGAGAATTTAATTTGAGGTTTTCTAAGTCATTTTTAAAGCCATCCATGTTCAAAGATAGTTCCTGTAAGGTAGATGTCATCAATTGCAGTTCTTTTTTCAAAGCAGCATCTGGGTGAGAATTCCTTAAGTTGCTCATATTCAGTGACTCAATATATCTCCAAATTACTTAACAGGAAAATGTTTGTATATCTCCATGAAAATTAATATTTATGTAGTTTTGTAGTTTATCTACAGATTTCTGATGTTTTAAACTTGAAAATAATAAAATTTTTCTGTAATATTATTATACTAGTTTATGGAGCTCTCAAAATTCATTGCTCTCAGTTGGCCATCTAGGCTCCGCCCCCATACTTGCATCTTGATGTAGAGAGCTGTAGGTTCTACTCCCACAGTATGTAGATTTCTATTTTAAGGGGGTGGGGTGTTGCAGTCCTGAGTATGTCCTCCTTTGGATGAGATACCTAGTAACTATGAACCTGCTTTTCAGCTTGCCAACCATTCCCTATTGCAATATACCAGCTTACAATTTTTTTTTAATGTAACATAGGCAATTTATTCTTCAAGGGCAGCAGGCCCCAGATTTGTAGATGAAACACTGAAATATAAAGTTGTTTTCTAACAACAGACACTTCTATGGGCTAGGCTTGGAAAGGCTCCAGGGCCATTAGCCTAGTACACACCTATGAACCTATAATCATCTTTATTAGTTTCAGATCTCTTTAATGTGGAATTATTCAGACAACTTTTACTGAGATTGCGCATATGGACTGATATTGATGGATTGTAATGACAGAAGTTTGAGTGGCCTTTTATGGTTCTTCCCAACCTCCCCACCTTTAGGATAGCACGCTCTACCAAACACTTTAACTCAGAATTATTTCAAACTGAACTTAGTGCCTGTGACTGGAACCAATTAAAAACCCTTCCACTTGAAGAGGCTGTAAAGTATCTTAACTCTAAATTCTTATCTATCCTGGATAGGCATGCACCTAAACGGTCCATCAGAATGAAGTCCAACCCAGCCCCATGGCTTTCTAAAGAAACCAGACATCAGATTTTGCTTAGGAACAAAGCTTGGGCTAAGTGGAGAGCAAACAGAAATATCTCTGATCAACTAAATTTTAGGCAGCTGAGAAATAGTACAAAAAAGGCAATACTTACAGATAAAAAGAACTACTACTGTAAACTGCAGCAAACTCACCAAAATAATCCTCAGAAGTTCTAATCCTCAGAAGTTCTGGTCTAGTATCAATAAACTCCTTTCCCCAGGACACTCTCGAACACCCACCCCACTTGACGCAGATCCGAATACCCCCCAACAAACTGCCATTACCTTTAACTCTTTCTTCACTGACACCATACAATCTCTAGCTAGTCAACTTATCCCAGACAACTCAAGCCTTCCCACCACCACACCAGGCTCTCTACCTACATTCAAACTACAACCCATCTCTACTACTCTCATCTATAAATTCATTCAAAAACTCAAGCCACGTACTCCTTCTGCTGACCAGCTGCCCTCACATTATCTCCAAAAAGCAGCCAAAGTAATTGCCTACCCTATATCCATCCTTATAAATAGGACAATCAAAGAGGGAACCATTCCAGATATTTGGAAAATCTCCTATATTATCCCCCTACACAAAGGTGGGAACTCAAATGACTACTCTAACTATCGGCCAATAGCTCTGTTATCACCCTTAGCAAAAATTATGGAAAAATGCATTCACCAACAACTTTACATCATCTGTCTCAACATAACATAATAGCAAACTACCAACATGACTTTAGGCCATCACACAGTACCACTACTTCCCTTTTATCCTTTACAGATACCATAAGTAGAAACTGCAATAAAAACATCCTCTCATCTGCACTCTTTATTGACCTCTCAAAAGCTTTCGACATGGTAAACCACACCCTCTTAATCAATATTCTTGAATCCCTTTCCTTTGACTCTCAGGCTGTTAAATGGTTCAGATCCTACCTCAGCAACAGGCAACAGGCAGTTCTTTGGGAAAATCAAATTTCATCCGTTCTGCCAGTCACCCTCGGAGTCCCTCAGGGCTCTATTCTTGGACCACTTCTTTTCTCATTATTTATCAATGACCTCCACGTAGTAATTCCTCAAGCCACCTGCATTCAATATGCAGATAATTCTACACTAATATGCTCAGCATATACTCATCAGAACTATATTCTCTTACGCAAAATGTTTTTTAACACTGTAGAAACATGGTTTACAAAACGCTGCCCCTTCTTAATGCCAAAAAAAACAAACTCCTTCTCTTTACCCCCACTACCAAGTCCTCACCCATAGATTTCTCAGTCTCTTCCAATAATGGCACTGTTATATTCCCTGACTCTGCCACTAAACTGTTAGGAATAATCATTGACAATAACCTTACATTTGATTACCATATAAATAACACCATTAAAACAGTCAACAGAAAAATAGGCTCCTTATATAGAATAAAACCTTTCCTAACTCCAGCAGCCAGAACCAAGATTGCTCACTCCCATCTAATCTCTACTCTTCTGTATGCCTCACCTATTTATACCAACCTAAAGAAACATAATCTCAACAAAGTAGCAACTTCCTACAATAACATCACCAGATTCGCCACTGGCAATCCCTTTAGAACCTTCCACTGTCTGAATCTTTGGCAACTAGACTGGCTTGAATTCCAAAACCAACTGATAATCTCCCAACTCACGATTGCCCACAAGATATTTTACCAACCCAACACCACCCCTATACTCTCTAATCTCTTAATTCCCCTACAAAAATCGGAATTCCCTACATTCTTCTAGCAAACTCCTCGCTATCATAACAAAGTCTAACAACATGGCTGGTGACTCTCTGTTTACTAACGCAGCGGGAAAAAACTGGAACCTGCTACCTAATGAACTAACTCTAATCGCATCCTTGCCTCTCTTTAAACAAAAACTCAAAAAACACCTTAAAATGCACTGGTTATGCCCCTGTAGTAACCCCGACTAACCACCCTCTCCCACCACTGTTTTTTTTCCTATTCCTTCCAAACTTCCAAACATTTTAATGCTTATTCTTGTAAGCAAGGCTGGTACTGTTTAAACTCTAATCAACATACTGCTGAAATATTCTACTTGATGTGAAAAATTCCTTATGAATCTTACTGTGCTACATTATTATTGTTGCTTTTTCAAGTGTAAATATTTTTTACTGTTGATTTTTGAAGTGTAAATACTTTTAGTATGTTATAATTACTTGTATTTTTTTTATCAATCCTTTCATTTACCATGTCATGACATTTTTAATTTTTCTATCTTGTTGGAGCTTTTCTCCCCAGTCCTCTACTGAAAATGGAAATATATCCAGCTAGACTAGCCCGGTTAACAAATGTAAAATAAATAAATAAATAAATAAAAATAAATGGTTGAAATGTTCTGAATTGGGCAGTTTGCCATTATTGGTTCATATGTTTTGTTTCATTGCTTACAGGAAAAATGTTCAAAACTATGAATTTAAAACACATTATAAGAAGTGATGCTGTATTATACAAGGGATATAATTCAATTATTATATATTATAATTAATATAGTCAGGAAGGTGAATCAACAGACTTTTGCATTGTCTTAAAAATGTGTACAAGGGGCCTATGATTTGAAAACAGCCCAAAGGTAAACTTAACCTGGCACTGGCCAGATGCATTTTCTTTGAATGTGGGATTCAATGCCGTTTCAGTTAATGTGAGTTTCAAAGGTAAAGAAGCTTTAATGCTAAGTCAGTTTTCATTGTAAGAATATTATTATGCTATAAAATGTGAAATAAAACCCATAAATTAAATCCAAATATCTGTATTCATTGAAGCAGAAAAGCATAAAACAGTATGCACACTGAGAGTTTTGAACAGTGTATGTTATGTAGTTCAATCTCGCTTACATTCTTACTCACGGGTTCGGAGCCGAATATCGGCTCCGACTAGGCCAACTTTTTATTTACTAGCTCGAAGTCTCCCATTGGCTGGGCTAAGCAGGTATCCCATGCTGCACTGCTCCATATCCCCAGATCTCATTTGCCGCTCGTGGAGCTAGGACGTGGTCCCGCTTGGCTGTGGCTAAGTACCTTCTTTTTCAATTTCTCTCGAGAAATTATTAGTTGTTTAACCACAAAAGCTATTTTAATAGCTATTTCTTCTTGTTGCGTGTTTGCAGTGTGTTTATATTTGTGTAGTTGGTCTCCCTGACTGTTCCGGTGGTTATTGGTGTAAGCCTGTTCTTAGTGTTTTCCCTTGTGGTTAGTGTGTTGTGAATTGTAAGAACCATTTTATTTAGAGGTTCTTGGTTCCCTTTGTGTGTACTGTGATTAGTAGCTTTTCCCGCCTTTGCTGCTTTCTTCAGGCTAAGTTGCGTTCTGTGGTATTCTTGTGCAAGATGTCTAAGGATCAGAAGGAACATAAACCTTCCGGTTTTAAAAAATGTTCAAAGTGTAATTACAAGATGTCCATTACAGATGGGCACTCTGTATGTGGTTATTGCCTAGAAGTAATTCATTTGCAAGAGTCTTGTAGCTTCTGTCACGTCTTCAGTCCGAGGGTGCTCCAGGAGAGAAAAAATAAACTAATTTTGGAGGGACTTCTAAAACCTTGGTTTGAGGAGTCTTTAGACTCGACTTCTAGTTCTCAGTCCAAGTCTAAAGCTTTGAAGGCGAAGAAAAGATCTCCAGCTCCGTCTGTATCTTTGGAGCCTCCGGAGAAAATCTCTAAACTGGACTCTACCTCCTCGGCTCCTCTGTCCTTGCGGCCACAGGAGGTATCTGTAGTACTGGAATCAGCATCGGCTCCTATTTTATTGGAACCCATTCGAAGCCGGTCGCCCAGTGTTAGGCATAGCTCTCCCAAGAGGAGATCCCAATCTCCCTCCCTGTCCTCCAAATCCTCCAGGCTTTCTGATTTGGATGTCGATAGGGTAGTACAGAGGCTCCTGCAGTCGCCGGTGTTGGCAAAATTATTCTCGGCTCCGACCCAGTCGGCTCCGGAGCCTGTCCCGATGCTTGTGTCGATGGTTCCTCCTCCGAGCACTTCCTTGACTTCGGAGCCAGACTGCTCCGCTCCGAGTGATGTTCTTCGCTGGCTCCGATACCCCTCAAGGGTTTATCGGTGCTGACGTCGGCTCCGACACAGTCGGCTCCGTCCACAGGGTTCGGCACTCGGGTTTCCTCAGTCAGGCCCGAGGGGGATACTCCGGGACACCTGTCGGTTCCGAGCCTTCCTCTCGGCGCATCAGCTCCGGGGACCCAGATCCCGGTCATGGCCTCGGAGGCCGGTTGGTCCTCAGATTCGGGGGGACCCACCTTCGAGGCCATGCGAAGCACTCTGACCAGATTGTCAGTTACATCACCCGGATCTGTCATTCTGTCCCCTTCCACCCTGGCTAGAGCTTCTGACATCCCCCTATCCATAGATGCAGAACCCAAAGGTCTGGGGATACCCCCATGAGCGGTCCTCAACTTTCTGAGGGCCCCTCAGAGTCTGTGCCTGAGGAGCCCCCTAGAAAGAAGTCATGCAAGAGGAAGCACATAGACTCCCAGGATGAGTATTTCACTTCTAATACTCACCTCGAGGACTCAGAGGGGTCCACCAAGTCATCCTCTGATGACGTCTCTTTCTCTGACATCCTGGAGATATTGAGACAGAGAGGCGACTGGCCATCCAAAACCCCCTCTGAGGAGGAGTCGGTATTCCTCAAGGCCTTTGGTGCTCAACCCTCCGCCTCCTGGGTGTCTCCACCCTTCGACGAGCTCTTGGATTTAATTTGTCGAAGGGTGTGGGAGACTCCTGATTCGGTGGAACCTGTACCCCCAAGGCCCAATAAGTTTCTTTCTGCCCCCCCAGGGAAAGAGTTTCTGTCCAAAGGGGTTTCTGTAGATGCCATGGTGGTGGCGGCGGCCACACAGCAGGAAGTAGCCGAGTCTTCTTCCTCCGTCCATCCTTCTAACAAGGAGTCTAGGAGCATGGACTGGTATGGGAAGCGTACCCTCTCATCAGTGACCTTCACCCTACAGTCACTGAACTACCTCTGTCACTTTACTCAGCTCCAGAGAGATCTCCTCAAGGAGTTAGGAGATACTGTAGTGGGTAACGTACCTGAGGCGATAGCGCACATGGTTAATGCCCAGTTGTCTACCCTCAATTCTGTTGTCAACTCGTCCATGAGGCTCATATCATATGCAGCCGAGGGGGCGAGTAGGGCAGCCAGTTCGGGAGTAGCCCTCAGGAGTCAAGCCTGGATGCGCCCGTGTCATTTCGCGGAGGCCTTCAAGTCTACCTTCACTGATGCTCCCTTTGATGGGTCCTCGCTCTGTGGGAGCAAAGTGAAAGACACCCTCACCAGGTGCGAGCAAGAGGGAAAGACCCTGTCTGCCGTAGGGGTCCGTTTTTCCCTTCCCTCGAGACCTTACCCCAAGGCTCAGAAGGGAGGGAAGATGTGGTTCAAGAAATCGCAGAAATTTTTCCCAGCCGCACAAGGTGAGTCCCCCTCCAGAGGCAGAGGAGGGGAAGGTTATTCTGGAGGATGCTGCCCTAGAGGCAGTGGAGACCCCCGCAACTCAGGAGACCGTGATTCCTTTCGCGGTTCTTCCTACCATCGTTCCTGATGTGTTGCCCGACTGTGCTATTCCTGAGCCAGTCGGGGGCCACATATAGTTGTACCCAGAAGCCTGGGAAAGCATCACCCAGGATCGATGGGTATTATGAATAGTTTCCGGAGGTTACGCCATCCCCTTTTCATCAGACCCCCCTCCAGTCAGAAGAATCCCAGACGTTCCACCCAGTCAAAGGGATCACGCAGCATTAGAGGTTTCAAAGCTACTAAAGAAGGGAGTCATCCAACCTGTCCCCTCAGACCAAATCGGATTAGGGACTTACTCAAGACTCTTTTTGGTGCCGAAAAGAACAGGGGACCTGAGACCCATTCTAGATCTCAGCAGATTAAACCACTACATTCTGAAGTCCAAGTTCCGAATGGTCACCCTTCAGTCCATTTTTCCGTTGCTGGAAAAAGAAGTATGGATGTGCTCCATCGACCTCAAGGATGCTTACTATCATATCAAAATGGACAGGGCATCCAGGAGTCACCTACGCTTCCGGCTGGGAGCCAGTCATTTTCAGTTTCGTGCCCTACCCTTTGGTCTCACCACAGCCCCCAGGGTGTTCACCAAGTGTCTGGCGGTGGTGACAGCTCACCTGAGACATCAAGGATTCCAAGTGTTTCCATACCTGGATGACTGGCTCCTTATCGCCCCCACCAGGCATCTACTCATCCGAGCCAGGGACGCTACCATTACCCTCTGTCAATGACTAGGAATAACACTGAACTGGGAAAAATCTGCCTTGCTGCCCTCACAGCGTGTCACGTTTATAGGCGCAGAGCTAGACACCGTTCAAATGCAGGCCTTCTTGCCACACGACAGGATCACAATATTACACAATCAGGTTCACATTTTATTACCCCTCAGGAAAGTACAGGCAAGATGGGTCCTTCAGCTTCTGGGCACCATGGCAGCTACCATTATGTTAGTGCCTCTAGCGAGATTACACATGAGGCTTCTTCAATGGCTCCTCTTTGCTCAATGGTCTCTCCAAAAACTCCCCCATTCCCACCAGATCCTACTCACAGACCGATGCAAACAGGATCTCCATTGGTGGCTGTGCTCCACCAATCTGGACTAGGGGAAACCGTTTGTTCCTCCGTCACCTGTGCCACGGTGACCACGGACGCCTCCCAGATGGGGTGGGGGGGGCATTATCTTGGCAGGACGGTCCAAGGCACGTGGCAAGATCACGAGGTACATCTGCACATCAATGTCTTGGAGATGAAAGTGGTGTTACTGGCGTTGCGGGCACTTCAGAGCTCTCTTCCTCTGGGGACGATTACAATACACTCGTAAAACATGTCCATTGTGTGGTATCAAAACAAATAGGGAGGAACCAGATCTTACCCCCTGTGCAGAGAGGCTATGCGAGTGTGGCAGTGGGCAGTGTCTTCCCAATGTTTTCTAGTGGCAACGCACATTCTGGGTAAGGCCAATGTGATAGCAGACAGGCTGAGCAGAGCTATTCTGATGCCTTACAAGAGGTCCCTGAACCATCTGATTGCAGAACAGATTTTCAGCAGGTGGGGTCAACCTTGCTGCAATCTTTTTGCCAATCTCCTCATTGCTAAATGCAGCAACTACTTCACCGTGATCCCCCCACAGGGGGAGTCACCCAGGGACGCTCTAGTCCACGATTGGCCCTGTGGTCTGCTCTATGCTTTCCCTCCGTTTCCTCTGTTACCAAGAGTAATAAAGAAAGCCATATCCTTGGGAAGCAAGATGATTCTAATTGCCCCACACTGGCCTCACCAGGTCTGGTTCTCCTTCCTCCACCCATTCGCTGTGGGCAGTCCTTGGATTCTGGACCCAGTACCAGACCTACTGACACACATGTCGGGACAGTTCCATCCCGCCCTGCGGACCCTCAGGTTGACAGCCTGGTTACTGTACTTCCGTCGTTAGTCAGACTTCATCGTTTTTCACCTGAGGTGGTGCACATTTTATCCTCTTCTCATAAGTCTTCGACTAGGAAGATTTATTCCAGCAAATGGAAGAGATTCTCTATTTGGGCTCATGCCCAAGGAATTGACCCTTACACAGCCCCAATTGCTGCTGTTTTAGATTTCTTGTCCATGCTCTTTCAGCAGGGCTCTGCGCCTGCTACCATTAAAGTCCAACTGGCGCTATGTCAAACTTTCATACCTCCTATGAGCCTTCTCTTATGGAGCATAAACTCTGTAAGGCCTTTCTAAAGGGCACCTTATTACTCCAGCGTCCTCTGTCCGAACCTATCATGCCCTGGGATCTAAACTTTGTTTTGCAAGCCCTTACTTCCCCACCTTTCGAGCCGGCTGCCACCTGTGAGTTAAAGTTTTTGTCATGGAAGACAGCTTTCCTAATAGCCATCACATCAGCCAGACGGGTGTCAGAGATTCAATCAAACCCCCGTATTTAATTTTTCATAAGGACAGAGTTTCTCTCAGACTCAATCCGTCCTTTCTCCCCAAAGTAACATCTTCTGTTAATCTCAATCAGTCTGTTGAGCTGCCAGTGTTCTTCCCTCAATTCTCGAACAAGGCAGAGTTTAGGTTCCATCAACTGGATGTGCACAGACAACTACGATTCTACCTACACAGGACCAAACACCTATGAAAATCTGACCAATTGTTTGTTTCCTTTTCAGAAAATAGAGTGGGATCCCCTATTTCAAAGGTTACCATTTCCAGATGGATTTCCAATTGTATTTCCTTTATTTATTTTTCAGCGGGAAAGAATCTACCGTTCACCGTCAAGACTCACTCTACTAGGGCTGTTTCTGCGTCTATGGCATACCATGCCAGACTATCTTTGGATGATATTTGTGCTGCAGCTATGTGGGCTCCTCCGCACACCTTTATTACTCATTACAAACTGGACGTAGCTTCTAGGGGTTGCGCTTCCTTTGGTTCCACAGTCCTCAGGAGTATCTTCCTTTGAGTCTCCCAGGATAGAGGTGCTGGGGACACTGTCCCATGAGTAAGAATGTAGGCGAGATTGGACTACATAACATCAAGAAGTTATGTACTCACCATAATGTTCGATGTATGTAGTCCATCTCGCCTCACATTCTTACGTACCCTCCCACCTGCCCTCTTCCTGGAGGATTTGGAGGTTGTAATTGGTTCTAGAGTACCCTTCAATGGTAGTTTGTGTTTTCTTATTCTCCTTGTTAGTGTTCTACCTTATTGGGTTGTTGTTATGCATGAGGGGTGATTGTTGGTTTCACAGCAAACTAGATCTGGAGATATGGAGCAGTGCAGCATGGGATACCTGCTTAGCCCAGCCAATGGGAGACTTCGAGCTAGTAAACAAAAAGTTGGCCGAGTCGGAGCCGATATTTGGCTCCGAACCCGTGAGTAAGAATATGAGGCGAGATGGACTACATACATCGAACGTTATGGTGAGTACATAACTTCTTGTTATGGGAACTGGGGAGAAATAGCTAAGTAATGGGACACTGGAATGGCTGCGTGGGGGGAGGACTGTGGGGGGGGGGTTGAGGGGGGTTCTGGGTTTGCACCCCCCCCTGCAAAAAATCCTGTGGGCCTCCTTGCTTGTGACCTAAAACAATTAACCAGTCACTGGGGTAACTTTGAAGGATTTCCCAACATGGGTGCACATAGTCATAGTCTTCTGCTTGCATACATATGCACATGAGTGTGTGTGTGTGTGTGTGTGTGTGTGTGTGTGTGTGTGTGTGTGTGTGTGTGTGTGTGTGTGTGTGTGTGTGTGTGTGTGTGTATGTGTGTGTGTGTGCCTGAGTACATGATTGCTTTTCCAAAGAGTGTGAAAACATTTTATTCTCCTGAATGGGAATACGGTAAGTGTTTAATGTGGAGTCATTTACGAAGTGAAATGTAAGAGTTGCTATTTGCAGAGGAGTGAAGATTTCAGTATACTTCCCATAAGACTTTGATCAAGCCATCACAGTTCTGGTATTATTTTAGACACAATTGATTGTGTAATGCACAATTACATGGTCTGATACACCCAAGACTGCAGAAAGCTTATAAGGACAACTTTTCATTTTCTAGTCTACTACAAATGTTTCTCACAAGACTGGGGAACAGTATTTGAAGATATGAAAGGATTAATTCTGATGGGCATCAACCAGCTAGATGAAACTAAAGTTATTAAGTATGGAATGCATTTTAGGGTTATATGACAAGGCATCATATGTGAAAAGGCAGAGGAACAACTGTCCAGTTGCATGTGTGGAATCCAGGAGTTCAATATCACATCATAATTGCTGGGTTTTGAACAAAAATAGTGAGCCTCTGGAGACACAGGCCCCTATACCCCCATAAAGGGTGTGCCACCTTCCTCAATACTAATTCAGAAGTTACAAAACCTAAGTTAAGATTATTTTTTTCAGACAAACAAAAAGTCTTGTAAAGCAAAAGAGGATTTTTTTTTGAAAATTCCAGCATTCATATGCTCAGATGATAGTTATTATAGCAATAACCCACGCCTGGGTGTGGGTAATGCAGGATTTACCCACGGTTGGCGTGGTTTGGTCCCGAGGGCGAAGCCCGAGGGACAAAACAAAGACAACCGTGGGTAAATCCCGCATTACCCACACCCAGAAGTGGGTTATTGCTATTATACTATGACATTATTTAAGAAAATAAATAATTACTTTTCTTAAATAATGGCATTGTATAATGCCTCTTTACTGCCCTTCCGCAGCTGTCTGGTATCCATGAGTTCTGATGTACTGCGCATGCCTACGCAGTACATCAGAGTTGTGGCCAATAGCAACGGAGAAAGCAAGATCTCCATTGCTTTTTATTGCTATGTTAAATGGGTTTAACATAGCGAGACAGCTTTAAAATAAGCAACTGAGATGTCTCCATTGCTTATTTTAAAGCTGTCTCGCTATGTTAAACCCATTTAACATAGCAAAACAGTAAAAAGCAACGAAGATCTTGTTTTCTCCGTTGCTTTTTTTTTTAAACCTGTCTCGCTATGTTAAATGGGTTTAACATAGCGAGACAGCTTTAAAATAAGCAAGGGAGATCTCCGTTGCTTATTTTAAAGCTGTCTCGCTATGTTAAACCCATTTAACATAGCGAGACAGGTTTAAAAAAAAAGCAACGGAGAAAGCAAGATCTCCGTTGCTTTTTACACACTGTGTCGCTATGTTAAAGGAGTTTAACATAGCGAGACAGCTTTAAAAAAAGCAACGGAGATCTCCATTGCTTTTTTTAAACCTGTGTCTCTATGTTAAACTCTTTTAACATAGCGAGACAGTGTTTTAAAAGAGACTTATACTAATGGAAAAGGTCCGGGTGAACGGACCTTTTTCCATTAGTATAAGTCGATTTACAATGTGCACGCTGGCCAATCAGCGTGCATGTTTTGGAATATTAATGGAGGTCATGGTATAATTATCTTCTTTACTTTGATTAGCTGCTTTGGAACACATTTTACAACAGTTGCTACCTGGGAATATCAATTAACAGATAGTAAACCGATGGCAGTTTTAGGTGGTAGATCACATCAGTTTATGTTAAACACGTTGCTGTTATCGTAAGGCACCATTGCTAATATTATTTCCAGTACTTCTGAAAAAGTGGGATGAAAGAGTGGATTAATGCAGCAAATTATCTTTAATGATTTGTTCCTGTGTACACTTTCTCTAAAAGTAACCTTTTTTAGAACTGCTCCAAAATCACCCATACAGTTGTAGACATATTTATGGTGGCAGTAGAAAGTGATGTAATTTCTAGCATCATATGCTCCAGCTGAATAAATGTTGTGACCATTTTAGATGTATTAAGGAGACCATTTGCCAGAGCTCACGTGGAAGCACTTTTGGTATGGAGGTAGTAGTTTAGTGGTCCCGGACTAAATTCTGCATATACTATACAGAGCTGAAAGCACAGCCATGTGTAGCCTTAGATGAAGTGGATATTAGCACACAGCCTTTTATGGATGTATAAGCTCAAGTTACCCATTACCTTTCTAGGTAACATAGCTTCTGTCTTGTAGCTTATTTGGTAATAGGAAGATAGGCACTATACTGGTTTGGTAAGGATGACAAGAAAAAAAAGAGGTATCAGGCCAAGATATGTAAAACATATATCAAGGACTAAATATGGATAGCAAGTAAAATGACCAGATTAATGGTTATGTACATGACATAGCATAGTAAAGGCTTAATTTAATAAGCAGTCCTTATAACAGTTACCAGATGTGCAGTTAGCTAGGGCCTAGGTGTGTCCACGAATAAATAACTCACCTGCCTCACCTGGGATTCCATTATTGAAGATTGTAACCAACACAAGGAGTAAATGCATCTGGCAGGCAGGTCTGAGCTTTGTCACTAAACCAACAGGTTTCTAATGAGCCAATGACTATGTAGTACCCCTCTTATGCAGAACATTGCATCCGACTGTCTAAGGAGAATGATAAAAGTCTGCTATGCTAGAAGCTTCAGGCTTTTAATGACTCCTCTGTCTGTTCTCAGAGCAATGAATCAAATTCTGTTTAAGAATTACATTCTGAAACTTAGTCTTAAAGCAAAGTGGAAAGTACTACTGTAAGTGGATTATTATTTCACATCACATATATCAAGTGTGCAAATGGAAACGTATTAAGAGTCAACTGGGTGAATTGATTCAGCTGACATAAGTCAGCTAAACTGTAATAAAATAAAGCATGTGTGCACATTTGGGTATTTAGCTCTGAGAGACTTGGGAAGTCAGAAAGTGCTTAGCTGTTTCAGTCTGTCTCCGTAATGTGTATGCTTACAATAAAAAGGATGTAGTTACTATGCATTTATGAGACGAAGTGTCTTTCATGCACCAAGAATTTAGTTTTTACATTGGTTTTAACCTCAATATTCACAGACAACTGGCCATTAGTGACTTTACAACAGGTACACTGCCCTAACCCATATGTAGACAGCTCTGGTACTGCATTGTGACATTGACTCCATTTCTGCAGGGTATTGTAGAAGAAACTCGGGTCACAACAGAACTGATGCAGGACTTTTAAATTCAGGCATTAAACTGTTGTGAATATTAAAACTGGATGCTGCAGCTACAGCATTAAAGATTCCATCGATAGTGCAGGCTGCAAAAGTATAATTTTCAAAATTAATGACTCTGCGATTAAATCTTACTTCAGGTGAGGCAGTCCTTTTAATAAACGACCTTTATATCTGCTGAAAGAATGGTGTGCTGCCTTATAACTGAATGCCATGTCTTCTGTTTCTGTCACATGCCTTGTAATAAAAAAATCCATAATTCATTCATTCATTTATTCATTCATTCTGTAATACCCCATTCATCCTATTCAGGACTGAGATGGAGACATTGCTTATCCTGTTATTCATTGTGCATAATGTAGAGAAAACTCATTTTGGGCAGGACCCCAGTAAACAACATAATTAAAATTTGGGGGTTTATAAGTATACATGAGTAAAATTGTAGCCATACCTCTTACCGATTATAGATTATGAGGCACATCACTCATTTTAGCTCTCAGAAACTCTCAGTACTGAATGAAGAAGGGCATTTTGCTCTTGTCAATGATATATTGAAGTATCACTTGTAATAGCTTGTGATATTCTGCAAACCTTGCACACTAAAAATTTGAATGCATTTAATTCTATAGTGGTTTACATTTGCATTCTCATGTTTGTCAAGCATCACACATTCTGCCCACTTGTCACACACACTGTGTCACACATTTTAGTGATGAACAGTTGAGAAGTATGACTAAATTGCACTACATTTTGTGTGTGTGTGTGTGTGTGTGTATGTCTCTCTGTATGTGTACTAAAGAGGTGCTAGCATGTATAAAATGTAACAGCTGCTGTTATGCAGTGAAAAATTCAGCGTTTTCAATGTCCTTGATTTAAGAATCCATTTCTAAAGAGGATAGACTGCTTTAATGAGCAATCAGGTTACCAGAGGCACCAGAGATTAAAGTCATAAAGTAAAGGCAGCACCTGCATTTGAATATTAATTGTTTTCTCAGCATATTAGAAATATTGGTCTCAAAGGATTGTAGTTCCAGACATTCCTACGATGGACTAATAACTCAGTGGTAGGTATTGTACCTAATTAGTTCCAAAGGATTAATGTTCTATACTGCCTGTAAGTAAGAAGCAGAAGGAGTTAATATTAATAACCATGGCGCAAACACAGAAATGAAGAGGTTTGGTGATGGTATGCATACCTGAAACACTGGCTTTTACAGATCTTCTAGTTTAATTTACACAACAGGGACTTTTATGAAAAGCTGTTGTCATGTCACATGTTGTCATCAATAAACTGAGGGATGGCCTTTGATAGTGCACTCAAAGCATAGCATTTAAAAATACAGCTTTGTGTTTATTAGATATATTAAAGCAAAAACAGAATTCTGTTATGAGGAGAAAAGGGTCTTTAATGAATGTTGTCAAGATGACAGCTTTCACTATAAACCCATCAGAACATACTCTGTGTGTTCTATGTAAGGTGTGATGCAGCAGAGCCTAAAGAATGCAACCTAACAGCGAATTTGTGCTAAGGGAAAGGAACTTCAGGCTGTTCTGTTGACTAGTTTATCTTATCAAGAAATCTAGAAACTTATAAATGTACAATGGTCCATGAGCAAATTCACAAGCAATATTCATTAGACTGAGCATCTTTATTAAATTACATTCCTAGCCTGTTCATTTATCTGTGAAATAAGTGTGTGTGTGTGTGTGTGTGTGTGTGTGTGTGTGTGTGTGTGTGTGTGTGTGTGTGTGTGTGTGCACGTGCGCACGCGCACACTCGTCGTTTTCTTTGCACACACACACACACACACACACACATATATATATATATGCCCCCCCCCCCCACCAAGTAAGATTATTCTACCATTATTTAGCCCTTGGAAACATGAATTACCTTGGCTTCTATTCAGCATTTTGGATTATTTTGCATCCAAATGAGACTTTATCAAGCAGTATTTGAGATTTTAATTAACTAAATAAGGAAAACATGTTTTTAAATGAGGCAGCAAACCAATTAACATTGTATTGCACCTACTTAAATTAAATCTATTAGTTACTTAAGGATCCATGGTAACGATTATATAAATATGACAGGGCAAAATTAATTTACTAGAAATTAGAAAAAGATCATTGGGAAAGCGTTATAAAGGGCCTGGACCTATTGCCAAATATTTATAACAGCTGAATACTTATTTACATGACAAAGTACACTTACCAGAAAGGGAAAGGACATGCACCCAGTAACCCATCAGACTGTCAGAGCACAAGATTAATTGCAGAGGTCATATTAACACATGTATGATTTGGGATAAAATTGTCTTTTACTGTAAAACTGACATGATGACTATACTGTGCAACTGTGTCACGTGTTGCTGTGTCTTGATTTTGTTGTGTTGCAAGTACTAGAGCATAATTCTTGCCTTACGTCTTGTAATGAGACTAGACCAGTAACATTATTGGCCACAGCATGTTGCACTTACCAAAACTGTAAATGTTCATACTTGGTTCTGTGTAGTCATCCCACAGTGGTACACTTGCTTGTTTCTTGTCACACCATGAAATATTATTTATTTATTTTTATTTATTTTATTTTACATTTGTTTACCGGGATAGTCCGACTGGACCAGGTCCATTTACAAAGGAGGCCCGGGGAGAAAAGCTCCACTTAGGTTCATAGGTTGGTACTAGGCTATCAGCCCTAGGGCCTATACAAGCCTAACCATAACAATTCCCTGGCTGTTTCTTCCCAGGATATTATTTCCCAAAACAATCAGACAAAATAAAACAGAAATATAAGACAGACAACAAACATATCAACAATAAATGAAGGAAAGAAAAACAACATGGTTACTAAGAGAAATGTCATGCTGGAGATAAAGTATTAGAGTTGTAGTACTGTAGCATATTTACAGTAAGTATACTAGGAAGGAGAGTATATGAAGAAGAAAAGTCAGTGTTATGTAATACGTGGACATAGCCAGGTGTTCATAAGATGTGATTTAAGTGAGTTTTTGAACAGTGTGATAGTGGATGCAGAAGTCAGAGAAGAGGGGAGGCTATTCCAGGATCTAGATATGGTGTGGGAGAATAGGGCTTTCCCAGCATTATTGTTAGCCCTTGAGATACAGAGTAGTGATTTGTCAACAGAATGTAGAGGGCAGTTAGCTTTGTAGTGAGTGAGAAGCTGACTTAGTGCTGGGGTTTTATCAGGATGTTTCAGGATGTTATAGGCAATGATTAGTTGGTGGTAACTGAGTAGCTGAGGAAGTTCTAGCCATTGTAGGTCCCTTAGAGCCTGACAGTGGTGGGTTCTGAAAGAGGAGTTCTTAGCAAACCTGGCAATTTTATTATAGCGTGACTCGAGTTTCTCAAGATCAAGTTTTCTGGTCAGGGTAAGAATTGATGCTGCTTACATTAGTGTGGACAATAGGTGAGTTTGGGCTAGGGTGATTTGCGCCTCATCTGAGAGGAAATTTTTGTGTCTATATAGTGTTCTCATGTTTTGTGTACTTTTTTGATGGTTTGGGAAATATGGACATCAAAGCGGAGGTTTTTGTCAATTTCTACACCAAGGAGTTTAGTATGGGTAGAAGGATAAATGGTAGTGCCATTTTTGGAAGTGATAGTAAAAGAAAGAGGGGTAGTTTTGATTTATTGGGGGTGATAGCAGCAATTTAGTCTTGTTGGGGTTTAGGATGAGTTGGATATCAGTAATCCATCTCTCCACAGAGCTGAAGGATTCCTGAGTGAGTTGTTGTAGAGTGGGGAGAGATGGGGCTGAGCAGATTAGAGTTGAATCCATACTGGATAAGTGTGGCATGTCAGGTGGAGGTATGCAGATTGTTAGTGAAAACAGAAAAAAGAAGTGGGCCCAGTATTGAGCCTTGTGGCACGCCAGTGGTAGTAGGAAGTAAAGGAGATAGTGTGCCTTGCCACTGGACAGATTGCTGCCTGTCAGGTAGTTCTTGAACCAGGCCACAGTAGAGGGGGCCAAAGATAGGGAGGCTAGAGTATCTAGTAGTAAGGAGTGTGAGACCATATCAAAAGCTTTGGAGTGATCCGAGAATATAGCAGTACAAAGTTATTGTCATTTCTGTGATGGTTAACCAAATTAGTAAAAGAGAGAAGAGCAGTAGTAGTACTATGGTATGGCCGGAATCCATGTTGTGTGGTGGAAAGAAGTTTGTGTGTTCAGAAATTGCATAACCTGAGAACGAATACATTTCTCAAGTAGCTTAGATAAGGGAGATAGTATGGCAATGGGACGGTAATTTGAGAAGTCGTAAGAGTTGCCACCTTTATGAAGAGGAATGATATATGAAACTTTCCATATTACTGCTTTGTGTTTGTTTGTCCATTTGGGTAGTTAGCTACTGCTTTGTTTGTTGTTTGTCCATTTGAGTAGTTAGCATCTTTCTTTAACACCCTAAAACCATTCGTGGACTGCAGATCCTGTGTGCCTATGCTGCTGCTAATTTGCAGGATTAACTCTGACCACCAAGTAAAACTAAAAGATTCTCTATGTTATCAAGTACCAATGTTTGTAACAGTGTCAGGGGGTAGTATTTGTATTGCCTGAAATGCCAACAATTGAAAGGCAGTCCTCAAGCCTTGTTGCTCAAAAAATGATGTCTTTGGTAAAAAAAGTACTATTTTTAGTGGGACATTGTGCTTTTATCAGAGGTCACTAACCTCAGTAAAGTGTAATTTTCGTGGGATTTTGGTGGTCTAAATATTTGTTGTTTAATTTGTGGAGGTGGCTTGTGCACAGTTCCTTGCATGGTCGTGGAGAGGGTTTGGTCACCACAAAAGTAGATGGTGCTGAGGCAGAGAGGGATGAAGAACTCTTCATCTCAATACTATTTCTCTCATGTGGATTCTATTGATGACGAAGGTGCAGCTTTGTGCTTCAAGGTGTACTGCTTGAAAATATTCTTTTTGTGAGATAGAGAATCTCATGACAGAATCTTATAGTTTGAGAAAGCAAAATGTTTCTTTCATAAAAGAAGACATTTTGAATATGTAAGAGTTGAACAGCTGCAATCCCTGATTAATTCTCCTCTTTTCTTCTTACTTACATTAAAGATAATGTGCAGAATACTGTTTAGCATCCTTAAACTTGTGTCTGTGTTCGTCGATGACCAAAAAAGTTACGTACCTTAGGAACATCCTCAGCTGTACAGGACCCATAGCGATCCTAGTATGGTGGGTCTAATAGATGATCTCACACAAAGAAAACTAATTAGGGTCTCATTTATCAGGCAGGGAAGGTAGGTTTTAAGGTATTGCAGTCATTTCTATAACTCCTCCAGTATGTCAGTAAGAGCTGTTAGTTGCCTGACTTATATTAGCTCCTACAAGGATACTATCCTAACAAGACCCAGGAGATCTGTGAATAGATACCAGAAATGTAAACACAATAAAAGTGGGCAAAACTAAATAACAAATATATAAATCAGATAGCCATATGGCCAAGGTAACTATGATGTAGTAGTTGTATCTTGTAGGTCAGCAACATCTGGAGTGGAGATAAATCACCATGCATGGTTATAATCCTAGAATTGCCTGACAATGGCAAGTAATATTTGTATACTTTTATGAATTTGAATGCCTTGTTTGTGGACAAAGCCCATCACAGTATTATATATTCAGATAAATAAAAGGAGACCAACACAGGCTTTAAGGAAAAACTCCAGCGAGAATTTTCCAAAATATATAAATCTCTTTAAAAATCAAGTAACACCTGTCCTGAAGAAGCCATGTTCCCAAATTAAAAATGAGAAATTCTCCCATCTTCCACATAATTTGTACACTGCTCACTTTCTCATACCTAGACACTAATACTGCAAGTAAGAATTTACTTTTCTCCACCAGTTAGAGATAGTTATTTCATGCTACACAGTAAAGTTCAAGTCTCCTAACTTTGGGACTCACTACTGTCCACTTTGAAAGGTAGTCAGTCCTATCAATAGTTTTGGTCATAAGTGAAAAAAACACCTCACTGTCTCTACTTAATACATTTGCGCCTGTACCACTTATATAAAGTAGTTCCTTGATGTTACCTTTAGTGTAGTGCACTCTACTTTTTTCTCTAAACTATGGACACATAACTCTTTATTCTCTCCCCAGCCTCCTTCTCTCTCCAACTCCCTTATCTTTTTTTCTAAAACCTACAATTATTTCTCATACTGTCATTGTACATACTATTTTATTTTAAGCAGTAACCTGCTAACCAGTTTGCAGTGTTTTCCTTATGAGACTTTTTTTTATCAATGTAAGAATATTGTTTAATTCTGTTAAAATTCCTGTAAATACTTCTCCTTGTATACATCTTGTTGCAATATGTAATTTTTTTACATTTATCTTGGACAGGCCTGAAAATGGTCCATGGAGTTCAACACTCTACACTGGTTAACAAATTTAAATAAAATAAGATAAATAACTTTACAGGTCATACTAGAAACTGTAGTAGGTTGCTTGTAACTGGGAGCAGATTTAGAACTCAGTGCAAAAAAAAATAGAATCAAATCTTTACCCACAGCAAAAAAAGGGTTTGTATTTATCATTCCCAAAAATATTTCAGATAAGTCCTGGATCTCATAACTCTAAACATATTTATACAAGAATCAAAAGTCAAAATTATTTTAATCCTTTCCATAGTGATACTGGTCCCATGATGAATTATGATGATAGCAGTGGAGATGGGAGATACTATTTGAACATTTCCATTAACATCAAAAAGTCCCTAAGACTCAAAGAAGTACATGATCATTTTCACTTCAGAACCATGTCATTTGGTCTGGCAAATGGAACAAGAAACTTTACTATGTGCTTGGGGGCTCACATTAGGTCAAAAAGCATCTGTATTTTCTCCTACCTCTTTGATTGCCTAATGACTACAGTTTCTTATCAGGTAGGATCTGGCCTATGTTTCACAGTGGATCCACAATGATTATTTAAAGCTAGACTATTCAAATCAATAATTTGCTAGCATAACCTCATAACTGATAGCTTGAGTATATATGCACACAAACCCAAGCTTGTCAGTTTGTGAGGAAACACATCACTTAATAAAATAAAAAAAAAATCATTCTGAAGTTACTGCACCTTGAAGAAAAGAGGGATTAGTTAAATATATAGGAAACTGTTGTGCCTTTTCTCAGAAAAGCCATAATTGTGAGAATGCAAAATAACACTAGAATGCATGGGAAAATACATTAGTCCTGTATAGAGTAAGCAAATAAAAATGAGCAAAAAACCTGCCTTCATCCACTAGTTTTGATCCAGTCTGTGAAGAATTGAGCAACTGATTTTTACAGAATCTGTGGATATTTGAGAATTGGAGTAGGGCCAAGGTAATTCTTCTCAGTCTGCTCAGATTCTAGGCAAAATAAATAAACTCTGAAAAACATTTTTTTTTTGTCTAAAGAGAAGTTAAAGTAGATTATATATCTAGTCCTGTAGTTCAAGATGAAGAAATTGACCATTGCATGAGACTATCTTGGGACACTGGCATGCATGGTCTGGTATGTTACATGACCATGGTTCTAAGCCCTAGAACTGGAAGAGGAGGATACAGTTGACCACAGATCCATGTGAAACCAGTCTCTACAAGACTTCAACACTGAAAAAAATAAAATATTTTGCCAATCTTCAATTGGTGGTCCAGTCCTCTCAGTTTATTCAAATGCAAGGAAGACCACTTTCTGACACCCTCTCCGATTATTACCACAAATGTTTCAGAGGATGGCTGGGAAACTAGTTGGTGCTACATTTGAAAGGTATGGATCTTAACTTGAACTTTGACTATACATTTTTAGCATTGATGTTGTTGTTGTTGTTTTTCTTTCGTCTTTTCCCGGTTAGGGGTCGCCACAGCGGAACTCTGGTCCACTAATGGTTTGCAGTTGGTTTTTATGGTGTTGAGTTAACAGCCTGACGCCCAACCTTCAATGAAGGCACGCCCATTCAATGCATGTCTTTCGAATGTCCACTCGACCGCATTGCTGTATTTATTGTATTTTTGGTCTAAGTCAGTTATAGGCTTTGAGCATCAAATGTGAAGTTTGCTTTTGAGTCTAAAATGAACATATGATGACTGACATTTTCAGTGATACTCTGTATTTGTTTGAGGCTGTTTTATTGTTCTTAAACAAGTACAGGATAATGTTTTTATTTGTCCCCATTCTCCTTCCCATACCATCATCAGACTAGGGTCTTCAGTGGGCTATTCATTCTACAGCCCCCAGCATCAAGGGACACAAGGCAAAAGTGAGAACCATAGATCATGACCATCATCACACTGCACTTCCTGTCTGCTGTTTGCCCTGACTTCCATGCACTTCCTGTCTGCTGTCTGCTCTGACTTTCATGGACTTCCTGCCTGCGGTCTGCTCTGACTTTCATGCACTTCCTGTCTGCTGTCTCCTCTGACTTTCATGGACTTCCTGCCTGCAGTCTACTATGACTTTCATGCACTTCCTGTCTGCTGTCTGCTTTGACTTTCCAAGGACATGATCTTGGGGTGCATAGCTTTCCTTTGACCAGCAGTGTTCCTGCAACATTCACTTTCACTGTTCCTTAGGAGATTACTGGTACAACAGAAAAAGGGAACATGGGAAAGGAGTTTCAGTTCCAACCATTTACATATAATATTGAGATACACTGTGTTGCTATTTATATTTTTAATAGGTACACAGTTCTTTTTGGTATTACTTTTATCCACCTCAGTTATCAACAATACATAAATGGCTTTTACTCAATTTTGATAACTAGTGATGTTCTTCGTGTTTCAGTGTTGCAGTCATCACTTGTGGGTTATCCCTGCTGGGTAGCCCTCAGTTGGCCCGAATACCAGAGTCAAGCTTTTCCCCTGCACCGGCTGCTGTCGCCTGTGGACTGATGTCAGGTCGTCAGTGGTATAAAAGAGAGCAGCCAGTGCCATTACATGTCTTTCTCGCCATGGAGCCCGAAGCAAAAGCAGTTTGTGTTTGTGCCGATCGCTCGTTGCCAGAGTAGAAGTTGAATCTGAAAATGACTAAAGCTAAGCACCCCGTTGGTGACCTTTTACTTGCACTAACCAATGTTTGAAAAAGTCAATAATTGTCTCCGCTGTGGAAAACAAATACCACACCGAGACTTCCATTCCTTGTGCGTTACTTGTTTAGGCCCAGACCACGACGTCCCCCTTTGTCACTTCTGCACACTTTTCAAGTCAAGGACTATTCGCCGTAGAGCTGAATTTGTAGCCAGGCATTTCCGAAGTTGTTCCTCACATTACAAAATGGCATCCGTCGGTCAGCAGTTTTTAGATATTCCCAAAAAGTGAAAATATAAAGAAATGGCCAGACCACACAAACTTAAGCCTTCAGACGAAGCGTCCCAGAAGTAAGTTGTCAGTTCTCATTTGCAGCCCCTGATGCCCGACTCATTTCCTTTGCAGGCCTCTACCTAGACCCTTTTGGAGTCTGGTATGCCACCTGGGAATGCTTCATCATCTGATCCCTCAGTTGTCTCCCCTTTGGTTGGGTCCAGAGCCACTACGCAAGCACCGGCTTCCGAGGAGATTCTTCGCACAACAGATTCAAGGCAAAAAACAACGTCTTCACCTCCAACTACCGTATCCCAATGACAAATGGATTTATTAAGGTCTAAAAGCAAGACCACCCCAAAGAAAACAGTCTCTAGTCACCATCTTACTCCTCCTTCACCGCCTCAGACACAATTACTGAAAATGGCGGAGGACCTCATCACTTTCATCAGGGATAGCCATACCACTCCTTCGAAAAGAAAAAGGGATACTTCCCCTGAAGTTCACACAGAACCGGATTCTGAAATTTCAGACTACCTTGATTCAGATGAGGAACAACAACCTCTCAGCTCTTTTGAGGATTCTGATACAGAGGAATCCATTACTCCCCCCGCCCGAGGATCTTTAATTTGAGGAAACCCTGCACACTGTCAGAGAGCATTTCCACTGGGAAGCCCAAGATTATCCTCAGTCTAAGAAAAGACTAAGAGATTTTTTAGGTCTTCCTCAGCACAGACCCTTGGCCATCCCTCCTATTCTGGATGTGGTGGATGATGTTTTTAATGAAATTAAGCCTCACCCCTGACGCCCTACCCCCTGCTCCTAGAAAACTTGACACATACTGCATGGTGCCTGATTCACATAAGTATTTGTTTAAAAAACCTGCAGCAGACCCAAAGGTCATCACACAGGGGCCCAAAGGGGCCAAGGCTAGCTCATCTAAAAACCCAATTCCCTCTGACAAGGACTCAAGAGCTCTGGGCAGATGGGGTAAGAAAGTTTACACCTCCACAACCTTAACTATTAGAGCTTTTAACTGCCAGTTCCATATACTAAAATATCAACAGCACACCTTGGAACTTATGAAATAAAATATTTCATCTTTACCTGACACTAATACTTCCAGAGAGTTAGCAGATCTTCTGCATTCTACTTCTCAACTAGCTAAAAACTCTCTGTGGATTCGATGCCCTAGAAGCCTCAAGTAGGGCTGCTGTGGCATGTTCAGTCATTAGGAGGCACGCATGGCTAAAAGAACAGCCACTGCCTGATCATGTAAAATCAAAACTACTTGATGCCCCCCTGGATAAAGACCGCTTGTTTGGATCAAAAGCAGAGGAGGTCATCAAAAAGATGGAGGATAAAGCTAAATCTATGCAAACAGTAAAAGACTTCCTCTGAGTTCAACCTCCCCGATTCAGCAGAAACTATCCCCCTAAGCACTGGTCTTTCCCAGCCCCTAATAGACAGGTCCAAGGGAGACCTCACAGGGACAGACCAGTTAGACCACAAAACCAAGGCCAGCGAAGAACTAAGCAGTGGCCCACCACCACTCCCACAGCAGGGAGTTCTAAGTACACTCACTACTCTAAGAGCATGTAATGACTCCCACTCACCCTCCCATCAGAGTTAGGAGGAAGACTATACTTTTACAAACAAAACTGGCTGTTTGTAACAAAGGACCAATGGGTATTAAAAATAATTTTTGAGGGCTACAAATTTACCTTCCAACAAGACCCAGCCTTAACAGGTTACCCAAATCTACATCCAGATCAGTGGCCAGAAGCATTAAAACGCGTGCACGTACTCCATGCTCAGGGAGCAGTGGAGCCTGTGCCCGAGGAGCAAGCAGGAAAAGGATTTTACTCCAGACTGTTCCTAGTGCCAAGAAAAGAAGGCACTTGGTGACTCATCCTCGATCTGTCCACTCTAAACACCTTCCTAGATGTCCCAAAATTCAAAATTCTAACTATTCAAAAACTTTTACTTATGCTGGGCAAAAATGCATGGCTAGCCACACTAAACCTAAAGAATGCCTACCTTCATATACACATAAGGGAGTCCTGCAGAAAATACCTACGCTTTAGAGCAGGTTCACAGCACTTTCAGTTCTCTGCGCTACTCTTTGGCTTCTCTGCAGCTCCCAGGGTCTTCACAAAATGGCTGGCCCCAGTGGTTGCCTTCTGTAGACAGCAAAACATCCAGATTTACCCTTATCTGGACAACTGCCTAATCCAAGCAGACACCAAAGAGAAGTTACTACAGGACTTGCTCTTTGTACAAACACCCCTAACCTCTCTAGGGTTCATTATCAACAGGAAAAAGTCAAACCTAAACCCCTCCAGGCAGATCACTTTCTTGGGCGCACTCCTGGACACAGCCTTCTCTCACCAGAAAACAATGCTTTCTGCCAAATGACTTCTCCCAGTTAGCTCTCAGAAAAAAACTGACAGCAAGGAAAATTCTGCAAGCACTGGGTTACATGTCATCCTACATTCTAATGATCCCTTTGGCCAGGCTGCACATGAGGAAACTCCAGTGGTACCTAAAGAACCTTTGGTGCTAACACTCTCAATCTATGGAGACCACTCTCCCCCTCATTCCATGCATAAGGAACAAGTTTCTTTGGTGGGCAGAGGCTTGCACTCAGAACAAGGGCCTTCCCTTCGCCTACTTACCACAAGGCCAGACTATCACCACAGATGCCTCAGACCTAACTTGGGATCCTCATTTAGATACATGATGCACCCAAGGCTCTTGGGACTTCAGACACCTTCATTGGCACATCAACCTAAAGGAAATGATGGCAGTTCACAAGACTGTCACATCCTTCCAATACCACCTAAATCCAGGCGTCCTCCTCATAAAAACAAACAATACCACAGTCATGTGGTACATCAACAAGCAGAGGGGGACACACTCCTGCCCTCTCTGCTGACTAGCCATGACAATCTGGCAGACAGTCTCCTGCATGGACCTACACCTGATAGCCCAGTACATCCCAAGAGTAGACAACACCCTAGCAGACCATCTAAGCAGAAACTACTTAGACCCCCATGAGTGAAAACTCCAGAAGGGGACATTCCTTCAAATCACCCAGACCTGGGGGACACTAGAGGTAGACCTCTTTGCCTCACAACACAACAATCAGCTGCACAAATTCTGCACCAGGAGGTTCCACTCCCTAGCTTGGAAAGTGGATGCTGTCTCATTCCAATGGACCAATCTCTTCATTTATGCATCCCGTCCCCCTGCCCTTAGTCCCAAGGGTACTGCTCAAAATAAGACAGGAAGGACCAAAAGCCATCCTTATAGCACCAGATTGACCGAGGCAACATTAGTACCCCTTGCTGCTCAGCCTGACCAAGGAGCCTTACAGGACCCTGCCGTTAACTGCAGACCTCTTGACACAAGCCAGAGGGGAAATTCTGCAGCCAAACATGCACACTCTCAAATATTCTGTATGGCTTATCCCCAGGGACCAGGGATAACTCACAGTTGAGCAAGCAGGTCCTAGACATTATTAAGGAAGCCAGAAGGCCCCAGCACCAGGAAATCTTACTCAGAGAAATGGAAATGATTCTACTCCTGGTGCAAAGCAAAAGGTGACAGCAGTTCCAAGCTGTTCCTCCCACTTATTCTGGACTACCTAGCAGAGCTGCTTAACAGGGGCCTCGCCTTTTCTTCCATTAAAATCCATGCCTCAGCCATTTCAGCACACTTTCATGCTGAACAGCTTATCTTCTCTCGCCCATTGATTAAGCAATTCCTCAGATGTGTATCTAACAGTGGGCCCCCTAGAAGGGCACCAACTCCAGCCTGGGACCTGAACTATGTCTTAGAAAACTGACATTGCCTCCCTTTGAACCAGCTGCATCAGCAGACCTAAAACACCTTTCCTGGAAGGCTGCCTTCCTCTTGATTATTACTTCAGCTAGGAGGGTGTCAGAACTTCAAGCACTCATGGCTAGTGAACCCTTCATTATCTTCCATGCAGACAGGTTGTCTCTCAGGACTAATCCCTCATTCATGCCAAAGGTAGTATCAGATGTGACCCAAAACCTGGCTATACATTCTCCCCACCTTTTTTTCCAAACCCTCAAAGTAAAGGGTAGAGAATTCTGCAGATGTGCACAGACAGTTAAGATTCTACCTGGACAGAAAAAAGTCAGTTAGGAAGACAGATCAACTGTTGGTTTGCTTCACCCCAGGGAAACAGGGAAAGCCTATCTCCAAACAGACCATTTCAAAATGGATATCTCACTGCATACAATTCTGCTACACTTTTCATGGAAAAGCTTCTCATTCCACTAGGGCATCCTCTACTTTCACTGCCTTCCTTAGAGGAGTACCCACCAGGGACATCCTGGAAGCTGCCATTTGGACCTCAGTCCACACCTTCACCAAACAGTACCACCTGCCTCTGTTCTCCAGGGCTCGGGCAGGCTTTGCCTCTACAGTCCTGCAAGACATGCTAGCTCAATCCAAGAAATTTCATACTTTCATCCTTCCTTTCCTCAGCTTTGGGAATCGTCCCACAAGTGATGACTGCAACAGTGAAACACGAAGAACATAGTACAGTTGTGTACACTTACCATAAATGTAGATGTTCAAGTGTATTCACTGTTGCAGCTTTGGGAATCGTCCCACAAGTGATGACTGCAACAGTGAAACACGAAGAACATAGTACAGTTGTGTACACTTACCATAAATGTAGATGTTTGAGTGTATTCACTGTTGCAGTCCTATTTTCCCTCACACCTTCCCCCTTAATCTTATCCTTTTTGGAGATTAACTGTCATTCTTGTGGCCTTGGGCCACCAGAGGCTCTTTAAAACATTTCCTTCAGGGGGGGTCTGACAGGTTAGGGCAAGAAAAACTGATGTAATAGCACTAGCTGCTCTCCTTTATACCATTGACAACCTGACATTAGTCCACAGGTGACAGCAGCCGGCGCAGGGGAAAAGCTTGACTCTGGTATTCGGGCCGACCGAGGGCTACCCAGCAGGGATAATCCACAAGAGATGACTGTAACAGTGAATACACTCGAACATCTACATTTATGGTAAGTGTACACAACTGTACTCTCTGTTGCCCTCATTATGAGGGACTTTTAACCGTTTTGTTTCTGAATGAGATCTGTATCATTTAAACATGTATGCAGTCAGCATTCTTGAATTTTTTAACAGAGATAATCTAAGGGAAATTCTCAGAGTGTAATATTCTTGATTAATCATAAGAAAGTTGCCTCATAAATACAGCATACTTAATCTTACCCCTTCTTCTATGGATTTCCTCAGTTTAATTTCTTTAAGATCATAACACTATCAACTATCATCTGTCAAATCAATATAATGTCTAGTGCCATCAAGAATGGTTTTGTTTTGTAGAAATTTGAAAACAGGGATTGCTTAGAGAAAGATAATATACATTCAGAAACAATAGGTTCATAGATTACTACTAGCCTAATTGCCCTTGTGGCCATTTTATGCCTAGCCAGTAACCTCATATGTGAATCAAACCCTACACCTTGTGTCTGCAAGGTAAACACTTTAGTCACTATGTCAACTTAGCTGTCAACCTCTTTACTTAAGAATCAGAGTTAGAATTAAGAATTAAATTAGAGTTAAGAGTTAGAGTTTTACAGATACTTTATCCAAGTAGAAGGGAAGGTAATGCACGTGACACTTTAGAACTTTATGAGCTGAAATGGATATTATTGCTCAGGGCGCATATAGAGCCAGGTCTAAATACTGCGATTAACATTAGACCAGCGCTATTATAAATGTAATTGTAAATTGATTTTAGCATCAGGAATAGATGAATAATTGGTTATATGTATAGACAGGAATTTATAAAGCTATATTAAATAATTTTTGTATTAATTTATATTAATTCTATATGTTTATATTTGACATGGAATTATGGTGTTAATTTAATCATACATTCTTCATATAGAATGTATTTTTACACTATATATATTTTTATTGTACAATAGTTGATGGTTTTATTTACTTCATATAATATATAACTTCTGCATGTACATATATATTATTTTAGATCAATGAAACCTTTTGTATCTTGAATGTATCAACATTTATGCTTATTATTTTAATGTAAAGGTTCATTCAGTGCTAGTATAAATGATATGATATAGCACTTTAATTTGTAGCTAACAATAGAATGAACGTAATATATGATGCTTGTCGTAGATGAAATTCTTTGTAGTTAAGAAGTTATTATAATATATTCAAATCTATTATAATGTTTATTCAGACGGACAGGAGATCAAAGAATGGGGAATATTTTTTACATTTGCATTTATTTAGCGTATTTTTATAAAAAGTTATATGATATCTCAAAGAAGTCTTACTACAGGAAATGCTCTCCATATATAGGCATGAATACAACTACAAGTGGTAATTAAGGACTTACAATTGTTTAATTGCCATTTTTCCCGCCTGAATTTTGGTTAATTGGGTGCATATTTTACTATATAAAATGAATTCCTGTTATTTAAAATTTGTAACCTGATGAAGCGCATTGTTAGATGCGTGAAAGCGCTTGTTTTATTCCAATAAAATAATATTTGCTGCTATCGTGGAGGCTTCAGTGATTTGTTGAACAACCTGTACCTTACTTCTTTATTGGAGCCTTGGATGGTCGTGCTGGGTCTGCTGCTGATACTCTGGATTCTTTTTTTCTTGTTTCCGGCTAATCATCACACGATGGAAAATCTCAACATAGAATTGGATTATACACCAAAAGTTGCTAGTGATGCTATGAACTGGAATACCATCTTCCACCAACGTGAAAATTCTTTATTGAATTTTAACATTCAAGGGAACGCTGCACATGAGGTGAATACCCATAGTGAGAACATGCAAGATTTTTATGGAGAGTTGAGGAGTCTGGAGAACAATCTCTACAAACTCCATAGACTCATTTGGCAGAGGAGACATCTGGAGGCATGCCTGCATTTTAAAGTCATTCCGCGGGGCATGCGCGTCCTCTGTATGCCTAGCTATGGAGAGGCGCACCCAGAACTCCTACGGAGATGGCAACAGCTCAACCTAGAGCTAGGTAACAATTACCTGAAACTACTCATTGACTATTTTCAACCAACGGAGAATGAACTCATTGAGAAAGTTGAAGGTGAACACCAAAATATAATTGCAAGATATAAAAGTGAGCATTGTATATCCAAACTTAATAATATGCTATCACAAGTGACTTTCTATAGCAATAAGCTGGAACAAGTGAAGTTAAAAAAGCTGAAAAGAGACTGTAATGATTTTCATGTCGGCAATATTTTTATTTGGCCGAGGTACAATGAAACAGTAGCAGCTGGAGAGATCAATCGGGCTAATAATGATTTGGCAAATAGCTCGATCACTAATATGACTCCTATTAATTTAGATAATAGTGCATCCAATAGTGGTGTACTTACTTCACCACAAGCAGAAGTAGACATCACTTCCTCTGTTTCATCTTTACCCTGTAATCAGCAAGGTTTAAAATCTTTAACAGCAGGAGCCAGACCTAAAGAAGGTACAAGTATATTGAGTGCCGTTTCTAATAAGGCTTCGGTTTTAAACTCCCCGCTCCCATACAAACAACGTGCCCCGATGCGCTCCACCAGCAGGGGAAGGGGGAAGCGCAAGATGTCAGGAGACAACTGGCAGAACAGGAAAAAGAAATTCTGAATACCCTGTTTTTTAACATTTCATCCAGGGAATTAACAGAGACTGAATGTTCCATACTTAATAAGGGTTTATCATATATTCCCTCACGAGGCAGTGAATTGTCAGAGACTCTCATAATACTTCGGAAATTTATCAGAAGGCTGACTTTGAGACTCTTGTTTCAGAATCCAGAACATGTTGATGGCATACCTGAATCTATGGCTCCTAAAAGGAAAAGTACATTTACTCCACCGATACCTGGCCCTATAGAATGCTTCTTACGAGCATGTGAATTTGACTTTTATAATTATTACAAAGAGAAAGGACACAAAAAATTGTTCTATAACCTGAATAAAGCACAAAGATGCAGCTTAGATTCACTGTGCAATGATGAAAGTGTGGTATTTAAACCCGCAGATAAAGGGGGGGGGGTGGTAATAATGGACTCCAGCCTCTATAATAACCTGATGACTATGATGTTGAGTGATGACACAGCATACATAATGATTAGTAGATCAGAAATCATGTTAATAATAAGAAATGTCCAAGAATCATTATATGATCTCCTAATGACAAGATGCATTGACAAACAACTTTATGATTATTTAGAAATAGAAGCCCCTTTAATTCCCATCATAAAGGGACTCCCTAAGATGCATAAAGGGATATATCCCCCACCAATACGGCCTATAGTATCAGGCCAATCATGGGTGACCGAGAATGCATCACAATATGTGCAATATAAACTAGCTCCCTTGATAGACAAAATTCCTACCATATTAAAAAATTCATACAAATTGCTGGAAGATCTTGAAAACTCATCATGGATTGAAAAAATAAATCAAGAGACATTATTAGTCACCTTAGACATAAAGAACTTGTTCACGAGCATACCCAATGACTTTGGTGTAGAGGCGGTTAGAAGCTGTTTGAATGAATTTAAAATGGGCAGTCAGAATGAACAGTTTGTAGTATGTGCTCTGCTAGAACTTATACTTAACAACAATATTTTTATGTATCAAGATAAGATCTATAGACAGACATGGGGGGTAGCCATGGGCACCCCCTGTGCAAATGTCTATGCTAATATAGCTGTTTTTGAGTGGGAGAGAGCCTACATTCTAAATAATGAGGTCTTTGCTACAAATGCAATATATTACAGGAGATTTGTGGATGACATCCTACTCTTTTGGAATGGGAATAAGGAGTCATTAGATGAATTCATTAAGTATATGGAATCTACCACCTCTTTCCTTAGATTCACTTATGAAGCCTCTTTACACAAGGTGAACTATCTAGATGTAGCAATAACAAAAAATAATCTGAATAGATTTACTACATCATTATTCAGAAAACCATGCTGGAAAAATGCCATATTGCACCATGAGAGCATGCATCCACGCCATATCTTTCCTAACATTGTGAAAAACCAAATGGATAGAATAACTAGAATATGTAGTGACACTAAGGACAGAGAAATGTTTTTGAGCTTTCAAAATGAATGTCTTATGAACAGGGGATATTCTGACCATCTCCAATTGATATCTGAAGATAAAACAAATATGACTTGTAGCACTAAATTCAAGTCAGGTGGATATAGGTATCATGATAGATCGAATAGGGGCAAGATACAATATGATATTAAATTCACCAATGATATTCAATACATAAAAGAGATCATCCAGAAGAACTGGAAGTTACTTTATATGAACAAAGATCTGAAGAATGTGGTGGGTGCATACCCCACCTTCAGATACAGTAACTGTCCAAATTTGAAAAGATTATTGTGTAAGGAGAAAACACTACATATTCCTTTGGATATTAGGATGAAATATAGGCAAGGAACTTATCCATGTAATAAATGTTGTGTCTGTAAGCATATTAGTGTTCAACAATCATATGAAAATATGCAGACAGGCTATAATTTCATACCTAACTTTTATGCTACTTGTGATACTACAAATGTTATATATCTGGCAACATGTGACTCTTGCAATGTTTATTATGTGGGCATGACAACGCGTAGGCTCAAAGATCGAGCCTATAACCATTTATATGACATACAAAAAATGAATACTAACAACGCTCTAGCTAGACATTGTCAAATGTTTACATCGCATTTGTTTAAATTTAGAGTTTTACAGATACTTTATCCAAGTAGAAGGGAAGGTAATGCACGTGACACTTTAGAACTTTATGAGCTGAAATGGATATTATTGCTCAGGGCGCATATAGAGCCAGGTCTAAATACTGCGATTAACATTAGACCAGCGCTATTATAAATGTAATTGTAAATTGATTTTAGCATCAGGAATAGATGAATAATTGGTTATATGTATAGACAGGAATTTATAAAGCTATATTAAATAATTTTTGTATTAATTTATATTAATTCTATATGTTTATATTTGACATGGAATTATGGTGTTAATTTAATCATACATTCTTCATATAGAATGTATTTTTACACTATATATATTTTTATTGTACAATAGTTGATGGTTTTATTTACTTCATATAATATATAACTTCTGCATGTACATATATATTATTTTAGATCAATGAAACCTTTTGTATCTTGAATGTATCAACATTTATGCTTATTATTTTAATGTAAAGGTTCATTCAGTGCTAGTATAAATGATATGATATAGCACTTTAATTTGTAGCTAACAATAGAATGAACGTAATATATGATGCTTGTCGTAGATGAAATTCTTTGTAGTTAAGAAGTTATTATAATATATTCAAATCTATTATAATGTTTATTCAGACGGACAGGAGATCAAAGAATGGGGAATATTTTTACATTTGCATTTATTTAGCGTATTTTTATAAAAAGTTATATGATATCTCAAAGAAGTCTTACTACAGGAAATGCTCTCCATATATAGGCATGAATACAACTACAAGTGGTAATTAAGGACTTACAATTGTTTAATTGCCATTTTTCCCGCCTGAATTTTGGTTAATTGGGTGCATATTTTACTATATAAAATGAATTCCTGTTATTTAAAATTTGTAACCTGATGAAGCGCATTGTTAGATGCGTGAAAGCGCTTGTTTTATTCCAATAAAATAATATTTGCTGCTATCGTGGAGGCTTCAGTGATTTGTTGAACAACCTTTACTTAAGAATCAGGGAAAATTTTTAAATAATAGTCTAATTCACTTAAAAAGTTAGTAGAAAAACAGGTTTGCATCAACGTCCATTTTCTCAACAATAAGTATAAAACTTTAATATCTAGTATTATTGACCAATTGTAATCCTCAATAAATTAATATAAAATCAAATATTTCCAGAGGGTCAGGGCAAAAGTAATTGGCAAAGTTGTTGACAGATGAGAGGTATGTGACTGCAGTAAAACCTGTTTAAAGATTTAGATATTACTAGAAGTATGGGCATAACCTGTCACCAGCTGAAAATGCCTTTTGGACCAAATCACTTAGGACATAAAGCAAATGACAAACCACAGCAAATCCAAAAGTAACACACAAGCACAAACTAATAAAACCAAATAAATGGTCAGGACAGCTCCAACTTTAAAATCCAGACGCAAATGTATTACAGATAACTGCACGTAAGCGTTTTCATTCAAACACTATACAATTGAACTTCTTCAGACAATGTTAGGCAGTTCAAATCATATATTTATACAATCAACCCAATGAATGGAAGCATTTAAAGTGGCAGATCATTCTTTATATATATATACATATATATATATATATATATATATATATATATATATATATATATGTATATATATATATATATATATATATATATATATATATGTATCTATATGCGTGTGTGTGTGTACCTAAACTTGCATAGCCCATATTTTTATTTCTTTATCTGACCAGAGATTTCAGCCTAAGAAAACATGCCAAGGAACAATTATCATTCCGACCTGTGAAAGAGAATGCGTTCCATATCAGTTGCCACAGTAATTCTCTCAATTCTAATTCCAAAGCCCAAGGTACCCCTCTTATATTTTTAGTCATCTGATCAATGATTATATATTTAAATGTATGATCATGGTTTTGTTCTACATGTCTAACCTAAAGCATTATTTAAGTTATTTCTACTAATGCTGTATTGGTGTTCATATATCCGCTGTTTAAAATGCCTTTCCATCCTACCTATGTAAAACAAGGTACATTGTTGACAGTGGGCTAAATACACCACCCCTGTGGACATACAATTCAATTTCCCTTTTATGTTATATTGGACACCCATTATCACATATGTATCCCCAGTTATTATAAATTTACAATATGTGCAACATCCACATTTCTTCATGCCAAAAGTGGACACAAAAGGTGTTAATGGATGTTCCAAAAGGTTTTTTAACGTTCTCCCTTTTCTGAAAATAACTTGAGGTTGGGGTCGCACTTTTAGTCTCAAATTAGGGTCTTCAATAAGCATAGCCCAATTTTTTACTAATTATATTCCTAATTTCTTTAATATCAGATGAAAAGGTAGTTATAAAGCTAGTTGCAAAATTAATTACATCTCTCTCTTCTGGATTATTGGTAGATGTGAGATTATAAGTCTCAAGAGGAATACATTCAATATTTGTTGAATTTAAAGTCTGATTTAAAATGGGTAAAAATTGTCCCATATTCCTCTTATTTACCACCTCTACTCTAAATGAATCCAGTAATCCACTGGATATCCTCTCTTTGGGACAAACCACAGCAACAACATTAGAAAATAATTATACTGTTTATACAGGATGGGACATATTTGTATTTTTTATTGAACCAGTTGTTTACTGGAGAACTACTTTTTATTCAAAACTTTAACAATGTTAATAAAAAGAAATCTTTCCAACACAGTCAAATCTTATTTTATAAGTATTAAAGAACTACAGTGGCCATTTTCTAAATGTAACTGTTCCCTGTAGGATAGACATAAGGAAATACTGACCACTCAGGAATGGGGAGGCCTGACAACACAACTGTTGCCTTGCACCACCCATGGGTTTTCTTTTATTTTCTATAATGAGTACTGTGTTGTGTTTCATTACAAATGCATTATTGATTTATGTATTAGTTTAATAATCATATAGTTGAGTTGTGCCACATGGCCAATTTTAGCCACTATTCACCCAAAAATGAATAAAAGAAATTACCAATATACTTACTAATCTTATATTCAAAACACTTCTATCTGGGTATGTTCCACGGCCCATTAAAGATGACATGTGTACATTGCATCTGCAGTATGTATGCCAGCCGTGCCCCTCAACCTCTTAGCTTTTGATCTGTGCAAAGAGCTCCATCATTTATATTTTTCAAGCTTTCATTTTGAAATTATGTGAAGGATATGAACATCAAATTTCAAGCATACAGAGAGGTCACCTGATGTGAGTCTTGAAGTGAAGAAAAGTATGCAGAATGAATTAACCCTGGTTTTGGTTACAATCAGGCTATACACTGAGCTGATAGAGTATCTGAGTTTGCATGACATATAGTCAAATTGTAGTGTATAAGCTAAGAAGGAGAAAGACTAAGATTAATGAGCTTAAATATCATCAGTAAATAATTTATTTCTCAAAACTGTGAAACATTGTGATCCATTTTACTTTTTAAAGGTCACATACTGGCATATATAAACACCTTTATTAAATCCACAACATTATGCCATGGGTACACATATTGTTATACAAAGAAAACAACCCATTGCATGCATTTTCATGAGTTTCATGCTTTATGTGTAAACATATCTATATCTATCTATATATATGTGTGTATATATATATATATATATATATATATATATATATATATATATATATATATATATAGGTTCCCTACGGTAGACTGACAGCTCGGAAGATCGACAATCACATCACCGACACCAGAAGACCGACGGACCAGATAACTGACAACTTGTAATCCCGACAGCGAAAACACCGACTTGGGAAATGTGTGAGCGCGACTCGGTAAGTGTGCGATAGTGAGGGATTTATGGTTAGGGTGCGGGTAAGGTGTGTGTGCAATAGTGAGGGATTTAGGGTTAGGGTGCATGTAAGGTAAGTGTGCGATAGTGAGGGACTTGAGGGCTAGGGGTGGATTAAGTGAGTTAAGATTAGGGTGCGGGTAAGATAGGTGTGTGATAGTGACGGACCTTAGGGTTAGGGTTTGGGTTAAGGTTAGTGCATAGATAGTTGTGTGTAAGGTGTAGTGTAGGCTTTTAGGTTGTTGGTGTGCTTGTGTTGTGTGTGTGTTGTGTGGAACAGCAAACATTTTGTTTTGTTAACTGTCGGGATTGTGGTTTGTCGGGCATGTGAACTTTCGTGTTTTTGCGGTTTCATTCTTGTGGTGTCGGTGTTGTGGTTGTTGGTGTTGTGTCATGTCGGTTTAGTGTAGTAGACCCATATATATATATATATATATATATATATATATATATATATATATATATATATATATATACATATATATATATATATATATACACTTTTTTAACAATTATCATTCACTCCAACATTATATAAATTGCTCATATATGCCTTCCCTTAAATTATATTCCACCTACTAAACAATATTCTGTATGTATCATTCCCATAAATTCCATTTACTTCTATGTAATTTGCTCCATCTCTTTTCTAAATATTCTACCTCCAATTATTTTATCTCATTTACATCATTCAGTACTTTGGTTATTGCTGCTTTAGATTTTGATTTCCATTTTCTAGTAAACTGCTTTTTTGTTAGACAGTAGTATTAAACTTATCAAAGCCTTACTATGTGTAGGTTCAGAAGGAATATTTCCTTAGTTACAATTATTTGTTCACCTTGTGACATCCCCACTCTGGGCCAGTAATCAAAGAGCCTGAATCCTCACCACTGACACTGGAGAATGACATTCAGACCTCTCTACATCAAGAACAAGTTCCTTTAAGAGAACACAGGGAACATAGTCAGCCTGGGGTCTGGGTTTCTCTCTTTCTGTCTTTCCCTAGGTCCCAAGTAAGGCTCCCCCACTGGCACAGTTACAGAGTTAAATCCTCAGCCGAGTGTCCAAGCCAAGTCCTCCACCACTCTGTCTGTGAAACCAGTGCTTCTTGTCCCAGACCCAAGTAGCTGACACACACACACACACACACACACACACACACACACACACACACACACACACACACACACACACACACACACACATACACACACACACATACACACATACACACCTGGGAAAGGCTAGCACAGATTATCTGCTCTACCGACTTTGCCCAAACTATAAGGTAGATTCACTGCCACCAGTCAGTTACTATAAGTCTCTTAAAAGGGTATCCAATTATACTGAGTAAAATTAATATTAATACAAATGGTAATGTTGACCAAACAGCAATGCTTTCAGGGGTGACCAGATTTATCACCAAATAAATATATACAGATGCTTTCAAAACTTAAATATTTTCTAAAAGGACCAGCCACAGTGAGAAGTTTAAATATATTTAATAATAAAAAGTAAAAGAACATGACAATACTAAATGTCTATTTACAGTAAACACCAGAGTTTCAACCACAGTAAATTTTAAAATAACACCGCTGAATAGATTCACACAGTTACAGAAAAACAGTACTTTAATCTCACTATATTTTCCTGACTAATCTAAAGAGTTACTATTCCGTAGCTCACTTACTAGAACAAGGTGAGGTGTGAAGTAGGTGAGGGATCCTTCTATGTCAGATTCCAAAAAACAAATTGTTGCTGAGACTTTTCAATATAATATCTAAACATTATTTCTGTGATAGCTTACAGAATGACATCGCATCTGATCATCTAACTCTTTTTCCCACACTATCACCAGCACTAAAAGCTGCCAAGATTTTAGCACCTTTATGTTATTATACACACAGACAGAGCTTTGTTCAGATCTGCTGCAGCTCCTGGAAGTCATAAAACAATTTCAAACCTGTACCCCTTCAGAGTAGCAATTAGCTCCCCACTAGAAACAATAAAGAAGGCTTCTTAATACTTGGTTTCTTAGACATTTTGTCTCTGGCTACAACCAGAACTATAAAATACAATCTATATGGCCTAATTTAATTTCAACTATTTTTTAAAGTTTGCTGCAGCTGGATTGTGATTAACCTCTTCTATCCCAGTATCCTCTGTTAAAATATATGCATTTAATTCAGTTACAATAACGCATGTACATTTATTTTCTTTCCAGTGGGGCACACTGTTGATATATTTTTAACACAAGAACTTTACAAGTACATTTTCAACACAAGCATCTGTACAAGCAGTTTGATATTCAAATAGCATATAATTATTTACTAAATTCCAGCTAGCTGGGTTGGCATATGTTACACATCCACTATCCTACTTCTGCGGGCATAGCTGACAGTACCTCCTATCATCGCACACCTAATAATTTCTGACAAAGAAGTCTTTAGGGAATTTTTTAAATCTGTCATCTTGTTACATTCTCAGAACACATATTCCAGTGACATTCATGCCTTGATGCCAAATGAAAATAATGTAATGTTTAACGGTGAGGTGTATAAAGAGAAGTACTGTTAGATGTAAAAACAGTGGATACTCTGTGAATGGTATATTCAGTTTGTGTTAGAAACACTGCCTTGATCACTAATGAAATATTCTTTTGCTTTATGTTTGCTGAGAAGATATTGTCCATATCATAAAATAAAAGGCCTGGATCCATCCAGAACCCAAGCCACTAGAGATTATAAATAGTGTCAGTTGTATGTTTATCAACACATTTAGAATCATGTCTATCAAGATGGATCATCCTTCTCTTCTGAGTTTTCTTGCAATACCAAAAAAAAATTGCATTACTCTTTACATAAGTGATTTGTAGTAGCTTTTTACCAAACCAGTCTAATATGAGGGTGAAATAATTGCCAAGTCTTACTGTAATAAAGTCTAGCAATTCATCAAAGCTAAGCAAATCTAAACCTGCAGCATAGAGGACTGCACTATGAGTGCAGATTAAGTGAAATGGAACTGATAATAATGTAAAAAAATTTTACCAAGGACTGGTTCTTGAATCTTAGAGACAGGATTGGTAAAAAATGGCTTTGTGACAAGTGGAACCTGAGTAGTCATTTGCAAAGATAGTATATGAACCAAATAATACAGAGTTAGATCTTTAGCAATGTTAAGAAGCAGAACATGGCAGACATATATATATATATATATATATATATATATATATATATATATATATATATATATATATATATATATATATATATCTATATATATACATATATATATATATATATATATATACACACACACACACACTTTACTCAAATTCACAAAAAAAAAATCTTCATGCCACATTCAGCATATACATTTTTCAAAGATAGTAAAGTAGTAAAGAGATGTGTCTGTTCTTACAATCATCTCATAGCAGACTATAACATTTAACATTGTTTTAGAATGTATTTGTTGATTTTATTTTGTTAAATGGGTAGGTATACTGGTCTGTAGACCCTTTTTGGCCACAACCTCTGCAAGTTAGACAATAGCAGATCTAAATACAAACAGTAGAAAGTACTTTAGATAATAACAGGTCTAAATACAATTGTTAGAACATACTACCGTTACAACAGAGATATCAAACAGTGAAAGCCTTGTAGTTATGATACTGTATATAATTGCCCAGCCTGAAATACAAGTTGATGAAGTTGACCACATGCAGAAAGTCTTCCATCCTTTTTATGTGCAGTCTGTACTCCATCTTATTGTTTAAGTCAGTCTGATAAACAGTTGTTATATGGTGTCATGGCTGTTCATGTGAAAAGGAAGCATATTATTTTAGAAGTAATCGAAAATAAATAGTTTTGCGTATTGCTTGAAAAATGGTTCATTTGAAGCCAGAAGATAATTTCTTTCCTTAAGTTAGTTTGAGATCTGGAAATTATGATTCAAGAAATTTCACTTTTTCCTTTACTACTTGAAATCTCTAAGAAAACTGTGAAGGTACAGTATACCATGTTTCTGAACATCACAAAAGAAGAAGCCCTGAAAGTTTGTATTTGAGTTTCAATGTGAAGAATCTCAATGGCAACACTCAAGTCTGCTCTGAGTTACAGCACAATGGCACTAAATATACAGAATCAACTGATATTGCCAACATCCTGGCAGATAGGTTCAGTGCTAACTTTACCCCTCTCTCACCCCCTAAAGGGCCCATCTCTATACAGGAAGAATGCAAAGTTCCTGTAATCACGGCTGCACAGGTAAAACCCACACACTTCAAAGCCAAGAACACAGCATCCATGGGACCTGACAACATCCCAGGCTGCATTCTATACAAACTGCAGAATGAACTGGCACCCCACCTAAGCACCATGTTCAATCATAGCCTCACCTCAGGCTTTGTGCCCACTGAATGGAGCACAGCGACGGTTATCCCACTCCACAAAGGGGGAGCCACCATGGACCCCAGGAACTACAGCCCCATTAGCCTAACGAGCCTGGTCTGCAAGGCCATGGAACGTATCATCATGGAACTTATAAACAAAGACATTGGTAATCTCCAAACTCTGGACCCTACTCAGTTCAGATTTGTAAAAGGCAGATCATGTCTCTTAAACCTGATAGACTTCTTTGAAGCAGTCACCAAAGCCGTAGACGATGGTAAGGTGGTTCACACAGCCTATCTAGATCTTGCCAAGGATTTTGATACCATCCCCCACTCTGGAATTATAGATAAACTCACTAAACTAGGTATAAATCCCTTTGTCATAAGATGGGTTGCCAACTGGCTCACTGACAGAACCCACACTGTGAAAGTAGCAGACTCCAAATCCGACTTCAGACCAGTGACAAGTGGAGTACCACAGGGTTCAGTCCTGGGTCCTCTCCTGTTTGGTATCTACTTTTCTGAAGTACAGGCTAACATAGAAGGTCTTTCGCTAATGAAGTTCGCAGATGACTCCAAACTAGGAGCCATAATCGAAACTCCTAACGATGTGGACATCCTACAAAAGGGCCTCACTGAGACAGATGCCTGGTGTCAAAGCCATGGCCTCAAGCTCAGTGCCATTGCATTGTCATCCCCTTTGGTAAAAAGTCTGTACCCATGAGCTACCACATAGGTGGTAGTCTACTTAACACTGAAAGTGTGATAAGAGACCTTGGGACACAGGTAGACAGTTGTCTCTCCTTTGATAATCACATTGCCACAGTAGTCAGGAAATCTTTCTATGGGGCATACCTCATCACAAAAGGTTTCTCATCCAGGAAAAAAAGAGGTCATTGTTCCCCTCTACTCATCACTCATTAGACCCATTATAGAGTACATATGTACCTCACAAGACATCTACAACAGCCGAAAAGGACGCAGAAATACCTCACAAAGAAGATTACTGGCCTCAAACAGATGCCCTACACAGACTGTCTCAAAAAACTCCAGCTTTACTCCATCACATATCGCCTACTCAGAAGCGATCTCTGGCTAAAATACAAAGCTATGTCAAACCCAGCGCTGTTGGACATGCTCCTCTTAAAAAAATCCCAATCCTTATGAGCTACACGCTGTAGGGACTTAAACCTTGTCACCACAATAAAGAGAACATGCAGGAGGGATAGATTCCTGTCCCAGAGACTTCCCATACTCTGGAACAAACTACCTATCTATATCAAACAAAGCTCCTCATTAGCACTATTCAAGAAAAATCTTGAGGATTGGATGATAAATAGGTAATTCACCCCGGGGATCACCTCTGGGGCTCTGCTTGACAGGGGCACAGGAAAATAATTTTCTTGGGTGGTGAAAGCCAGGGTACCTTTTTGGCTAGGCTTATATAGGCCCTAGGGCCAATAGCCTAGCACCTACCTATGAACCTATGAAGAGGAAGAAGTAGAATATAATGATAAGACTAAAGTTTCAGTGCTACTGTGACATGAAAAATAATTTGCTTGTCATTTATTCTTTATTAGAGAATGCAGTTCTGTAGTCTGTTGATGCTTGTGTTACTGAATTAACAAAGCCATCAAAAGACTGTTAATTTAGCTATTTGTGGAATTCATTAGTACAGAGCAAAATCATATGTAAAATAAGAAATGATCAGACAATGAGAATATTAGATTAAGAATAAGATTTAGGATTAAGTGAAGTGACTAATGTATGCTGAGTAAGTGAAGTACTCTTGTCACAATTAAACTAATGGAAACTTTTTGTGTCCTCCTTTCCCCTCTCATGCCTGCTGACTATTGTTCCTTCCTCATTCTGGCCTGTTTATTCTGTCATATCACCTGAGAAATTACAGCATTCTTCCACATTTCTTCCTGTTTGGGGTACTTGAGGCAAGATCCCTTTAAAGGAGGGGGCTTTATCCAGACATATATTGGGGTATCTATAGTTAAGTCCTAACTCCCACATCCCCTTTTTAACTGACAGAGATACTTGTACTCTTGGCCTGTAGTATACATGCTTCCATACATGACAAGACTGGCTACAGAGTAAGCTGCTTAACTTGTGTACCTCCATCTCAGCCCTGATGATGTCAATAGTTTCTAGAGAATCCACTGGATGTCAGTAAACCAGTGAATCTAACTTATGCCATGTGCTTATTCTCACTTCCCTGGCCAACTCCTCCATTGTCTAATTTACTAATCAGTCTTGAGTCATCTGATTTAAATTCAATTTTTTTAACTCTTTGCCATGGAGCTGACAAAATGTTTCAAGTATCAACAGTGACATATGAGAAGAAAAGGCTGTAAATAAATAACAAAAGGCTAAATTGAGGTGAAATGTCACTGCAAGCAGATATGATCCAGAGAAAACCTCCCTTATGTAGTCAGTGTGACTATGAGCATGAGAAAAAGCAGTTTGTTGGTGTTGCATATGTAGAAGCTGTGGCGTATGAAATTATTTTACTTAAGTGTGTGCAAAATGAATGAAATTTTAATCAGAAAGATTGCATGTACTAAAGCAGAGTTCTGAAGATTAGTTATTTGTGGGTGTAGTTTGTACTGGGAATAAGCACAAGGTAAATAATGTGCAAGAAAATTATAGTCACGGTTACCAGAAAATAATTTTAAAATCTGAAAATAACATAATTAATTTTCAAATAAAGTCATTTAGACTAGACTGTTGAGCAGATTGTATTGTAAAGTCTTATCAATTGTCTAAAACAGTGAGTGTGAAACAGAATAATATGAAGCAGTCACTTTGTAAACTGCTTACTTACTCCATCATCATGTAAAACTGAAGGCTCAGAAACTGCTAACGTGTTTGTTTGTGTCTTTCGGCTTTTCCCGGTTAGGGGTCGCCACAGCGGAACTCCGGTCCGCTAATGATTGGCAATTGATTTCTACGTACCGGCTTGCCAGGCCTGATGCACAACCTTCAATGAAGGTACGCCCATTCACGCATGTCTCCACGCAGAAGACGCTCTAGCTGAGAATCGAACCGGACAGTGTCTTACTGTGAGGTGACAACGCTACCGCAGCACCACCACCACGGGTAACGTGTGCACATGTGAATATAACAATAAGTAACTATTCTGGCTAAGTTCCAGATAGTTGATGTAATGAAGGCACCTTTGATATTAGGTTGTCTAATGCATCAAAGCTTTGCATGAAGAAAGTAATTCACTGTGTAAAAGTTCAGTTAAAGTATGAAGCAGAAAATATTCAGTCTGATAGTTTAATTAAACAGTATGAATATATATTTACTGTCTTTGTCTAACAGGAATTTGTCATATTCAAACAACTCATACAGTATTAATAAATAGTAAAAAATCAACATCATGAAATCTGCAACCTTTAGTTACAACAATATTGGTGCTTTTTTTTTTTTTTTAGTATAATAGGTAGGGAATAGGGTTTACAGTGTTGTTTGTATTGTAATGCAGACTTCAGGGCAATGCTTGAGGAGTATTTACAACACATGGAGATAATGGGTGTGATTCAGAAAAAGAACATATTGAATGGATAAACAACCTGGTTGCTGTTTGATAGGAATTAGCATCCATATTTACAGAACCATAAGATCCTAATAAAGCAACAAATGGAGTATTATGTTTTTAAAAGTTGAATAAGTGGTACCTAGTATTCTGGGTCCTACTTTTATTTAAAACTGAATAAGTGATGTATTATATTCTGGTATTTTTCTGTGACTGGTGCAAGTTAAGGATTTTGTCAAAGAAAGCTTGATGAGGAAGGTTCCAAGCCAAGTGGTTTTAATTCTTCTTTGGGAAGGTATGAGTTTCTGAGACTTCATTTGGTGTGTATTTCATCATCACCAAAAAGGTTAAAATAGCAGTTCTACAAATAATTGAGGGATTTGATGGTGTTGTTGATGTATATGATGACATACTAATATGGAATTATACCAGATAAGAGCACGGTGTGAAACAAAGTGACCTACTGAAAAGACTAAGACAGAATAGCCTCAAGATGATCAAGCGAAAGTGTAAAATTAAGAGTTACAGAGCTGATTTATACCGTTTATGTCTTAATGTCAGAAAGCTTAATACCAGACACTGAAAACTTAAAAGCAGTAATGAAGATGCTTTAACTTGAAAACATACAAGTTCTAATTAGATTTCTTAGAATTATGCATCATTTTTCAAAGTCAGAAAGGAGTGGGCCATTAAGCAAATTATTGGAACAGTATGTGAAATGGTACTAAAGTACAGAGCAAAAGAAAACAGTTTTTAAATAGTTAAAGATTTAGTATCTAATATGCCTGCATTAAAGTATTCTGACATGATTAAGTCTCACTGCAAGTAGATGCTAGCCAGAATGCTGTTGTTGCCATGGTTCTGTAGGAAGGTAAACTGGCTGCCCATGGGTTAAACACTTTTGCAGAAAGACAAAGAAGATATGCAAAGATAGTAAAACCTGCATGGAACATAGATGTAATATGTTGCATAACTCGTGAAGATATGGAAGATCTCTGCTGATAGAAACAGAATATAAACTATTTCCAAGTATATTTAAAGTGCCCTTCCTTGTAGTGGTTGCAACCAGTTGTTGGGACTACAGAGGTACAAATTCATTTGAAATATATGCAAAAAAAGAAACTGAAGATAGCAGATAGATTGTATTATTTATCTGCCAGTGGAACTTATCTGCCAGTGGAACAATAGGAATTGTTTGGGGAAGAACTGGAAGCAAACTGGAAAATTCTTCAGGTTCTTTTGACAGAAAATAAGCTTAAAGAGTTTTAGTGGTATACTCAGAGTGTTCTGTATATGAGAATACATTAACTTGTAACAATGACATTTTGGCCAACACAAATGTCTGTTGTAAGGAAAGAAATACAATCTTACATTTTTTGTTTAAAGAAGTATGCTGCATATGTGGTCTGATAATTAAAGCAGATAATGTAATAGCATCTTATCAGTTTAGGAAGGAAATGTCAAGAGTATGAGTCACATTTAGAAATTGCGAAGTACAAATAAAAACAACATTCAGGTTCTGAAACAAATCTTCAGAATAAAATATGCCATGGAGATGCCAAGATGAGTTAAGTTATTTTTCAGTTATCTAGCTGGAATCGTATGGCCCAGACAGTAACTAATTAAGAAAACCGCTCACAGAAATCATGAGGTCAGAAATAAGAGATTGCTTTCTGCGATGTTGGTCTAAGAATGTCACAGATGGCTACAGTGGACAAGTAGCATGCATTTACCTAAAATACACGTGCTATTTTGTGTTCGTAAGAGAGTGACTGCATGCCACAGTAAGTGGGTCCAGGCAATGTTTCTGTATGACTTTATTGATTATAATGGGGAGAAAATGGTGCATGTGCATTGGGAAGTCAGAAAAAGGGGAAGAGCAAGTAGAGAAACATACACTTGGATAAAAGGAAGATAAAAGTGGAAGTTGAGAGCAGGAGGAATGGAATTCTTTTTTGTGTGGCAAGTGTTCATGTTTCTAAAGAAGGGTAGATGGGGAATAATTAAGGGGAAGGCAGTGGATGGATAAATTGTAGAGATAAAGGCCAACACTGGAAGTCTTTACAGAAAGGGGTTGACAACGGATGTTTTGACATGTAGACAGAGAGAAGACAATTGGAGATGGGGAGAACTGGACAACAAATGAGGGAGGGGAGGTGACACACAAGGAAGGGGAAATCAGAATGGTGGATATAGGTTCATAGGTTCATAGATTAGTACTAGGCTAACTGCTCTTGCAAGCCATTTTAAGCCTAGCTAATTATCCCTTGTGAGACTCAAACCCTGCACCTTCTAACACCATGATGCCTCAGCTAGATCCAAGGAGAGGTCAATCACCACTGTGCCCTCCACACTGAGCCCTGCTCGTGATGGAGGTGTAACTTTTTAAGCCTCACAAAGAGCCTCTTCAAGTGGCCAATACAGGATTCAAGCCAGCAGTTCAACAACTTCCTTAACACCTCCACTAGCTGCTGCCAGGTGCCAAAGACATGCATCTGGAGCATTTCTCCCCGGGCCTCCGCTGAAAACAGGCTCTATGGAACCTAGTCGGACATTCCCGGTCAACAAATGTTAAATAAATAAATAAATTATAACCCCCTGACAACATCACCTATGTAGCAACAGCGGCTTTATCCAGTGAATGCAAGAACCCACTGGGGGAGGGTGGACCCCTGCCATATGTCCTGTGTTGTCCAATGGGGAGACAGGACAGAAAGCAGATGGTGAGCTGATGGGAGAATGTCAAGGTCGATGGTGAGGTGGGGACTAGTGCCATGCCATTAGCATAGCCATGGCAGATGCTGCAGAAAATGTTAAAATAAATGGATAGAAATAAAATAGTAAACATCAAATAAAATATACAAAAAAATGGATAGCAACAATGTGAAGGAAAGGGAGAGACTTTAGTACTGATACCTATTTACTGGTCTACTACACAGCTGTTAGATATAGTATTTATTATACCAGGTCTGATATTTCTGCCTTAGTATGTAAACTCAAATGTCCCTATTTGAAGATGTGTCTGGAGGTGTGCAGTGTCACTGTACCTATGGTCAGGGTATTGTGGGGTGGGGTTGGAGCTACAGGGGTTGGATTGGAGATATTGTATGTAACAGGCTAAGGTGAGTGTTAGGTTATGCCCCTGTGTATCTGCTATAAGGGACATGGTCAAAGACATGCTATATGGACTGGAACAGTGGTACTGTTTATGCAAGCCAACATGTCTATGATGCCACTGTATTTTATCACTGACAGAGTAGTGATCATTGACTCATACACAAATATTAGCAGTTGTTTGTCAAACACAGTAAGGTGCCTTGCTAAGCACTAGAGCACACAACATGGGTATAGCACAAATGCCAGTGGTATGTCAGGTGAAGGTGTCACCAACATGGGCATGCAGTAGACTGATGCATGAGAAGTCTGCCACTATGCATCCCCCTACAGTTACCCTGACCTCCTTTAAGTGGCTGCCACCCCTCAGCCCATAACCACCTGGCCTGCGCCACTGTCCACAGTGCATGAATGTGACAACCTCTGTGCATGTCAGGCATATTGAGTCAGTAGGTATAATGCCTAGTCTGACACAGACGATCATTTCCCTGCAATTAACTAATCTGTTGTATAACTTGAACATGTAAATTGTGCTTGTGGGTGTGAAAAGCACCATATATCCACAGAGTTTGTCCTGCTGTGACAGAGCTGTGTCACTGGTAACTATACAGACTATACCATTGGGTACTGTTATGCTAATAACTAATTAATAAACGTACTTTAAATTATACTCAGCCCTGTGCCTGGAGAGATGCTCCATTCTTCTCTGGTACAGAAGTACAGAAGCTCATTCTCTTGTAGGTTTATAAGTTCATAGACAAGTACTAAGCTAGATGCCCTTGTGGGCTATTTTTAAGCCAGTTCAATTTTACTTTCAAATGTGAGAATCAAACCATATATCTTGTGACTCCAAAGTAAACACCTTAACCATTATCCCAATCTTCAACTAATTTCTGTACACATGTAGTGAACATTTAGATTTTTCTGTATGTGGGTGGTGCAGGGCATCATATAGTTACAGAGTTTGCCTCTGAGGTGAAGAAACAAGAACAACAGGAATATAAAAAATAAATTAACTTTCTATCAAAGGCCCATTTAACTTTAAGAGAAATAATAGGGCAGTGATCAACCCTGCCTACTTACAATAAAATTTAGTAGTGGGTTCTTTCAAACCTCTTCTTCCCATTGGTTTAGAAGATTGGTTTAACACATTCAGAGGTCACTGAAGTGGTGCCAGCATTCCACCTCAGAGTGACTTATGCCAGGAACAGCAACAGCAGCAGTCACTGTCCTGGCAAGACTATGCCAGGCATCCACTTAATCCCTAGACAGGTACTCCCGGAGGTCCTTGTACAACAATTACTTTCTTTAAGGCACCCCCTGGGAGCCCTGCCACCATCAGTGCCCTTGGAAGCTATGGCCATTCACCAGGTCACAGTGCAGAGAAGCATAGTAACCCACTTGTATCATGCGCATTGCTGCTGTCGACACATGATGTGCATCTGCAGGCAGCTAGATGGCACACCCAGTGACAGTGCCGTCAACACACAGTGCAAAAATATATAATACATGTGATGGTGCTAAGGTGAGAGTAATGGCATGGAAAGATTGAACAAGCATTGCAGTACCTACATTTGTTAATAGTGTTGCTCTTCAGTGCTTCTGCAGGCCATAATACTAAAATAGGTCTCGCCTCATCCTTGCTGGTGTAATTGATCTGCCCACACATGCTCACTGCACTTTTCAGGTATTTGTGCGTGTTCATGGGAATGATTGAGCTTCTTTGCAAGGCAGAGGTGAGTTGAGCAATGAAATTAATTTGCATTTCATGAACATGAATGCAAAACACACTCATTAGCCTAAGGACCATGCAAAGAAACTCAGAATTGAGCAATAAAAGCAGCCATGGCCAGAGGTGACCTCATCTTGCTACAGAAGATTGCTGAATAGCAAAACCTAGAGCTGTTTTTTTATTTTTTTTTAGACAGAACTTTCAACACTGTCATATCAACAGTGGGTAGGAAACACAGAGCCTAATTCTTGGACTGTGTTACCTGCAAAGTATAGAAGAAAACAAACCTCAGAATTATGCTTTACTGAACTTGCAAGCACTGCTTTGTCTGGATGATTGTGCTATGGGCCTGGATGCACTGTATGTCATGGAAGGGATGTATACACCTGACAGGGAGGTTGCTGAGTAGTGGCAGTCACATCCTGTGTTGGTCTGTGGCACCCTCACAGTTAGGGGAATAATGAGATGCACGTCCCAATAGTTGTAATCCTCCAGTGTACAAAGAGGCAGTGAGTTTGTTTATGTGGCGCATACCTCTCAACCTCCTAATGCAAGAAAACTGCACAAATAGGGACAGATTTTAAATATTGCTCTTACAAACTTAGAAAGTTGCCAGGCAATAAATGTGATGCAACTGGTGAAAAATGAGTGTTCTGGTTCCAAGGAAATAGACAGAAAATACTAAAACTATCGTTTATTGGTACATCAGGTTAAGCGCTTTTATCTATCCTCCATAGACTTCTTCAGAACACCATTTCTCAAACTAACAGCCTTTAAATAGTACTAATTAATTCAAATTATCCAATCCTGTGATACACCAATTTGATGTCATGAATATTAATTTCATGGATACTGAATGACTCATCCTTACATAAATTCTCATAACACAACAACCATATAAAATCATGAAAATACTTAATAAAACAACTAAACTGTTATATTGTTGTTTACACTTGATGTAAATGCATTATAAATTCAATAATAAGATCATATTGTAAAATAAAAATAAAAACTTAATTTTAGTTGTGTCTCGCTATAAACACACAAAACTGTGGGAAACCTGTAACTCGATGAGTATAATAAACTTGGAACAACACCTACCCTACTATTAATATTGCTTTTTTCTTACCCATTCTAGGCCCTTAACAAGGGCTTAGTGGGAATACAATCATTTAATCCAGGATAAGTGGCTGCATTTAATAATATTTGCCAATTCACTTCTCTTTACCCCAATCTACCTTTCATGTCACCACCTCTAGGATTAATCTTTGCACACTCTACAATTGCAAACTTGAAAGTGTTACAAGTCTCACTATCCCTAATATGCCTGTATAGGGCATTATTATTATCTTGCTTTCTTATACAATAAAGATGGCCATATATTCGGTTTCTTAACCTCCTCTCAGTTTTTCCTACGTAGAAACATGGACATTTTGTGCAGATGGCTAAATTAATCACAAACTGGGTCTGACAGTTACCCTTTTTGAACCTTACTGTTGTTTTGTTGATATTATCTATAGTGCGGGTGTGCTCCTCATATATGGCACAACACTGATTACAGTGTCCACATTTACTTGTACCTACAAAATTTATATAATTGTTCCTATCACTATTTTGGATTTTCCTTTTTAAATTCTTTCCAGTTTTGTATACAAAAAGGAGTTCAGTTCCCAATTTATTATGCACCCCCTCATCACACTGCAAAATATTCCAATTTTTATGTATAATACTTTTGACCTCCTTTACGTAAGGGTTAAACCCCAATATACAGGCCTTGTTGTATTTCTTATTGTTTTGATTACTATTAGTAGTCTCTTCGTTCGTCTCCATATCCACACCCAATAAGGGTTTGTGCTTTTCCCCCCATTCTCTTTTAACATACCCTGTAACATCACTAATAAGTTCATTAGGGTACCCCCTTTCTCTAAACATATTTCCTATATAGTCAATTTCTTTAACCATCTCCAAATAGTCCAAGGTCAACCGGGCCACTCTTATACATTGCCCCTTGATTATACTTTTCTTTTGCTTCCATGTATGATTACTGGAAAATTCCAAGTATGTATTACTAAAGGTGTCTTTTCTATATATCTTTGACCTAAAACCTTTACTCGTAGTATAGATATATGTATCAAGATATGATATACCTCTTTTGTCACATTTGTGGGTAAATTTTAAGTATGGGCTGGAAGTGTTAAGATATTCTAAAAATAATACTATTTTGTCCATGGTACCAGTCCACAATATAAATATATCGTCCAAAAATCTGATATAACAACCAATGAACTGGTACCATTGATTGGTGAACATATATTCATCCTCCCAATCTAACAGAACAAGGTTTGCAAACATAGGGGCACATGTGGTCCTCATAGCTACACCTCGAGTCTGTCTGTAATGTTCACCATCATAATATATATATAATTATTATCAAGCACAATGCCCATAAATTCTTCCAATAAAACAACTTTCTCCCATTCCAGTTGTGTATACTTCTGTATACTGTTAATAAATCTAGTTGTTCCATCTTCTCTAGGTATACAAGAAAATAGCTCGACCACATCAGTTGTCAAAAATATGACACCTTCTTTCCACAGGTGGGGTTTTATCCTACTCAAAAATTCCCAAGAATCTTTGACAATGTGTGGGACCTTGCTATAAATGGTATTTAGCCATCTATCTATTACTTTTCCATAAGGAAAAGTCTTACTTTTACTCCCTGAAATGATAGGTCGAAATGGGGGATCCTCCATGTTTTTATGAATCTTGGGTATCCCCACTATTGTAGCCAATACTGGATGTTCTACTTTTAAAAATTGATACATACCTTTATCTATTCTATTATCCATTAAGTATTCCTCGAGGTATAGGTACATTCTCCTATGGGCAATATTTATTTGGTTTATAGAAGAAATTTCATAATTCCCAGAATTATTTAATATTTGATACATTTTCTGTGCATACTCATTTGCATCGTATAACACAATTCCCCCTCCTTTGTCGGGGGGGTCATTATCCGTATATTGTGATTAGCACATATTTCATTAAAAATTATTTGTTCTTTTCTACTTAGATTGTATTTATATTTTTTCTTTTTTTGTTGTTTCACAATATCTGTACAATTCATCTGTTACCACCTTCTCATATGCCACTAGAGTATTATGCATGGGGGGTGTAAACTGACTTTTCTTCCTTAAGTCACTTTTAATTTCATACTTATTTTCACTATGAAAAAATAGTTCAAGATTTAATTTCCTCAAAAATGTCTTGAATTCAACAATATTGTCCACTATGTCAAATCCACAATTGGGTACATATTTCATACCTTTAGCAAATAACAAGAAATGTTCCTTCTCTAATTTATATGTTGTATAATTGAATATACTGAACTCCCCAAGGATAAATTGAAACCTATGGGACTGCACTATCTCTTGTTCCATGTTTGTTTTTGCTGTTGGTTTCCCATCCACCCCCCTTGGTATGGTACACCTCTCCTGATTGTCATGTTCCCATTGATATTCGTGTTTCCAATAATCCCCCTTGTAGTCCTTCTTCCATTCCTGTTGCTTCCCTAAAACATGTTGTTTTTGATTGTTCCCACCTTCATTCTGCCTTTGGTAGCGAACATTCTTACTTTCCAAACCTCAATCCTTCCCTTTGTACTTCTTACATATGTTCCATTTATAGGCTACCCCCAATATATATTGTTCCATATCCCTCTGCAGTTTCTTACATTTTCTATCAAAAATCTTAATACTACTTTTGTCTGCATCATCAAATTGCTTGGAATACAAGGTTTCCCACTGTGAAAATAACACATCACTAACAATTTTTTCATTCAATTCATCTACTTCCTTCATTAATCTACACATTTTACTGTCATTGCAAGTAATAATAAATTCCATAAAATGTGTCCCAAAACCATCAAACATTTTGTTACATTCATTAATTTCATTTTCTGTCATATCCACATCTGTGGGTTGCTTGAAAAATCGCAAACCCATCGGTACTATTTTAGATTCTATACATTTTTGTAGGTACATATTGTCAAGCTGTAAAGCCTTAATAATCCCCAGTTTGTGGCCAAATTCATGAATAAGGTCTCTCAATGTTTTAAAATTGGAATTGTTCCCTTCTTTATTGTTACCAAGCCGCACTTCATTGGGAGAAGAAAAACTATATTTTACTTTCAAAAATGCATCCAAATCTTGAAGTTCTACACCCGGGATACCAGGCTCAGAGTTAATAATACACTGTCTGTTAGCAGCACTTGTATGAAACTGACCTGCCACCACAGAATAAGTCTTTTTGGGTACTGTTCATTTTGGTTTCGCTCCTAAACACCAGAGAGCCGTCCTCCAGATTGTTGCCCTGAAGAACCGAGGTTCTCACTTGGTCCTCTGTTTCAGCGTTTGATTCAGCAAGAATCCTATGAGAGGGTCCGCTTCCCTCAGTAACCATTACATCTCCAAAGCCTTGACAGTTGGAAATGCCTCCGCCGCTACCAACACTCCGTGATGACATGAGAAACACGTTGGAACCTTCATTGCGCTTGTCAGCCTGGCTAATCACTTCAGTAAGTCACGTTAATTCTCCTTTAATGATAGCGACCTCTGATTGCAATTTATGCACCTCATCTCTTCTGACTGGGGAAAACATAGAAGGCAACTAATCCAAGGAATCCATGACACTCCAACAACACCAAAAAAGTACTGCACCAGTCAAACCCAACAATTGCCAGTCAATAAATGTGATATAACTGGTGAAAAATGAGTGTTAGAAAGTTGCTAGAATGACAGGTACTGAATTAGCATGTGTTTTCCAAATGATATAAAGTCTGCAACACAAATGAAATATTATTATTTAGCAGGGGCGGCCCATGCTATTGGACTGCTAGACTGTAGCCCCACCAGCAGTAAAATAAGAAAGAAAGTAAAATAAAATAAAAGAAAATATAAAAGAAAATAAAAAAACGATCACAAGTAGCAGACTTTCGCTCATGCGCACTAGCACTTTTGATATCCGGACTGCTGCTGAGACAATCGGGAGCATATTCAGACTGTCTCAGCAGCAGTCTGGATTAAGAAGCATTCAAGTGCAGAGATCCCAGAAGTCTATGCAGTTGTAACTGCATAGACTGTTACTGGAAAGGGATCGGAGTCGGACTGCAACGTCGGCAGGCTGGGAGTCTCGTCAAGGAAGGACATCTCATGGGCTTAACGAATGAAGCTGTGGAAGGATTTATTTAGAGCTGTAACAAATGGACCTGTCCCAGGTAGGTGTGTGTGTGTGTGAAATGCCCCAGGTGCTACATGCTGGTGGGTAGAGAATAAGGCTTGAACCCTGTACTTTGGGCCCAGGTGGCAAGAGCCTGAATTCCCTATCCATCACCATTTGTAAAAATGTTGCAGATTTTTCCCTCATACTTGTTCTGTTCCTCATAAAATCTGTGGTTTCTGTATTTTTGTGTCCTTGCAAAGCCAGTAGTGCATTGGTGCAGTGGTAGTATTGTTGCCTGACAGCTACATGTTCTCTGGTTTGATTCTTGGCTGGGGTGCCTTGCCTGCAGTGCGGAGTCTGTATGCCCTCCCTGTTTTTGTGTCCTCCCATCATACAAAGACATGTGTCTGTCTGGAGTGTTTCTCCCTGGGCCTCTGCTAAAAAATTAGCTTTTGTTCCAAGTCAGACTTTCCTGGTTAACAAATGTTAAAAATGACACGCATTTGAATATCAGACTTCATATTCTTTGGAAAGTGCATGGTAACACAAAAGCTTTTATTCTAGCTATTTTATTAGTGTATAAGATGGATATTTGAAATTTGTCCCTATTTTTGGGACTGTATTCCCCCATTATTGGCTTCATCCAGGTTTTGTGCTAAGGTTGAGAGCTATGGTAAGAACTAAATTCACTGAATATGTTTGGGAGCTATATTCTCCCAATTACTGGCTTTGTCCAGGTGTTTTTTGCTAAGAGGTTGAGAGCTATGGTGAGAACTGAATTCACTGAATGTTTGGGGGCTGTATTCACCCATTATTGGCTTTGTTCAGGTGTTTTGTGCTAAGAGGTTGACAGCTGTGCTATGGTGAAAACTGAATTCATTAAATGGTAGCCATTTAAGTTTCCGTCTTCCTCTTTCACAAAACAGCTGATTTGGCATAGTGGTATGTTGCTCTGACTGTTTTGCACAAGGTCCTGGGTTTAAGGCTTGGCAATGAAATGTATGGTGGTAACACAGCATTTTATTCTAGCAACGTTCCAACATTATACAAGCAATGTTTAAAATGTGTCCCTGGTTTTTGGGCTTTTGTCCCCCCCACAATAAATGTTGGCTTTTTCCAGATTTCTTTGTGCTGCAAAGTTCAGAGATACAACTGAGTGAATAGATTTTACAAGGAGCTGAGAGCTGCAGGGGAGCAAAAGTTTAGTGCTGCTTATGCTGAGTCTGCTTGATTTTTTTAATAGCACAACAGGTAGTATACTTGCTTTTGATGCAGAAGGCTGTGGGTCCTACTCCCACAGTAGATAGATGCATTTCTGATACTGTACTGTGTTGCAAAAGGGGTGGATGCAAAGATACCTAGTAACTATGAACCTGTTATCAGTTTGCCATCCATTCCCTATTGCAATATTGCTAGCTTATCATTTTTTTTAGTGTAAGATAGGCAATTTATTCCTCAAGGGTAATGGGCACTTTATTTGTAGACCAAACAATGAAATACAAAGTTGTTTGCTAGCAGCAACCTCTTCATTAGTTACAGATCTCTTTAATGTGGAATTATTTAGATGACTTTTACTTCTTCAGAGATTGTGCATATGTACTGATACTGGTGGACTGTAGAAGTTTGAGTAGACTTTTATGATGGAAATGTTCTGAATTGGGCAGTTTTGTCATTACTGGTGCATGCATTTTGTTTCATTGTTTACTGGAAACATTTCAAAACAATACATTTAAAACACCCTCTAAAACTGTACTGTATTGTACAAGGAATATAATTTAATACAGTCAGGAAGGTGTATGAAAGAGCATGTTTATGTTTCGTGTGCAAGGGGCCTGTGATTTGAAAACAGCCCATACCCAAAGTTAATCTGCCACTGGCAAAATGTATTTTCTTTGAATGTGGGTTTCAATGCTGTTTCAGTGATTGTGAGTTTTCAAGGGCAGAGAAGTTTTAATGCTAAGTCTGTTCTCATTGTGAGACTGCATTGCTTTGTTTAGCAGATATGATATATATTAGTGTTTGCGCTGTAAAATGCAAAATAAAACTTTTAAATGAAGTCAAAATCATCGCAGAAGTAAAGCAGTATGCACATTAGTGTTTATGGTAAATGGGGTGAAATAGCCAAGTAATGATTCATTGAAATGGCTGTAGGGGGGAAAGCTCCATTTGACCATGATTTTGTGAGAGAGAAAGGGCAGCAAACTCAAAGACAGCCCTGGCTGAACTATACCTCTCAACTGTCCAGATTTTTGCAGAATGAATAGATTTTTGCTTCTTATTTTTCGTTTGTTCCTCATAAAATTTGTGGTTTTCTGTCAAATCATTTAGGAATGAAGTCACTAAATAATTACAGACACTGAGTTTCAGACTTCATAACCTTAAGAAAAATGCATGCTAAAGCAAGACCTGTTATTCGATCAACTGTCTCAGTTTATACAAGAGCACTTTTTAGTACTGTTTATATATTCCCCACATATATTTGGCCTTGTCCAGATTTCCTGCATTAGCGGTGGTGGTGCTGCGGTAGCATTGTCGCCTCACAGTAAGACGCTGTCCGGTTTGTTCTCAGATAGAGTGTCTTCTGTGTGGAGACATGCATGAATGGGTGTACCTTCGTTGAAAGTTGTGCGTCAGGGCTGGTAACTCGGCATTTAAAAATCAACTACCAATCATCAGTGGACTGGAGTTCCGCTGTGGCGACCCCTAACTGGGAAAAGCCAAAAGACACAAACAGGTTGAGAGGTACATGCAAATAAATTGCTTTATAGAATTAGGCATATCCAATCCTCTCAACTGTCCCCGATTTTAGCTCAAAATGTTGCTCTTCCCCTAATAATCCCTCCGCAAAATGGCAATTTTGGAAGAAAACATGGAGGGTTTACAATTAATAAATAACTGTAATAATCAGTTATAGATTACTTTTATTTCAGAAATGCATGCAGATTTCTTTTATTTTGTCAGCTGCTCAAGTTAGCAGTACTAATATTAAAAAATGTCCCTTCTTTGACAGGTTCCCAGCTGTATTGTGTGACTATTTTATCTTTTTGAATCACATTTTTGGTCCATTTTTCATAAAATTGTGGGGGTTTTTTTTAGAAAATTAGTGGCAAATCATTAAAGACATAAGTTAGAAAATAATGACAGACATTTCAGTTTCAGATTTCATACTAATGCAAGACCTACTATTCTATTATCTTTCTAAGTTTATAAGAGCAATATTTAAAAATTGTCCTTATTTTTGGACCTTTGTCCCACTTCTATGTATGACTTTGTCCAGATTTCTTGCTCTGAGGTTCAGAGGTATGACAAATGTGTCAGGGCCATCGCAGTCAGCCAGAGACATTTCAAATTGTGACATACTTGTTGCACCCCACTCCCCCATGTAGTGACTCTGGATGTGTCCAAGCAAGGCAATGAGCAGTTATGCAGTGTAAATGTGCAGACTATCCCCCCATCCAAGGTAGACACAAGTACTACAATGGCTTTTCATCTCTCCTTGATTTTGCAGAATGTTCTGGTTTCTGTCATATTTTTATACTGTTGATTTATGCTTATTATTATTCAGAAAGTGCCTGTTGCTCTGTGTTTAAGTAGCAGTGCTTTAATGACCATCTGGTAAGCTTGTCTGAGATTGTGAGTTGCAAGTAAGCTTTAATAAGCATACTGTTAAAGAATTGCCAACATTGAAAGCCGTTCTGTTGTTGCCATGCAGAGAATACTTACATAACTAGATAACATATAAGCCTTGGGTATTGAAATGCATATGACAGTATTTGCAATAAAGGACAGGATTACATTATTTTAAGAGCTCATTACAGGCTTTACCTACAAACTAAACAGAATGCCAGTCTATCATGTGCAGTCCATATCCTGTGCAGTAATCCTTTAAGCAATGTATGTTGAGCTTGTTTCCTGTTGCTTTTCATTTTTTTACTTTGATCATGTTTTCCCCATGAAACAAGTAGATAGTTGTTGTCAGGCAGCAGGTCTTTTTTGGATAAGAAACATTTTTACAAGTGGGGGTATCACAGAGATTGCTACTTTCAGCATGTTACTTGGTACTTTAATAAAGCTGAATATAAATTATAATTAGTACTGGAGTACAAAGAGAAGTGGTTTGAGTTGAGTGCTGCTTGTTTTTCTTATACTTGATTTTGACTAGCATTCCAGTGATGTATTTAAAAAGTAATTTATTTTTTCATGCCTCACAACCTTTTTGTTTCCATCTAGATATTAAGTAAGCTGTCATGCAGCCAATGGATTGAAATATATTTTATCTTCTACACTTCATTTTGTCTTGATTGGACTCTCATAATGATGGTTTGGCACCCAGGGCAGAGTATTTAATTAAGGTTATAGTTTTTGTGGTTTTGAACATAGCTCCTCCCCTTTCTAGTTGGCCACACCCATTCCCATTGACCCCACACATTCAGCTGTCTCCTGCAGTCCCCATGATTTGAAATCACCAGCCGCCACTGTTATTTAGTGACTTCATTCCTCAATGATTTGCCAGAAAACCACACATTTCTTGAGGAACAGACTAAAAATATGAGGCAAAAATCTGGACATTCTGCAAAAATCTGTACAGTTGAGAGTTATGGTGGTACATACAGATGTATAGAGCTGTCCCAGATACAGCCATATGTGGGCACAGTTTCCTGTTTACAGTAATTTGACAAACCTAGTAAATAAAACGACCACCAGTGTAACACAACCAAATAAATCCAAAACATTGGAGCAACAGAGGAAGACAACCAGAATTAGCATAAAAAACTCTTTACTCAACACTTTCGTCTCAACGACTTCTTCAGAAATAAAATTGCATACATTTACCACACTTTTATACAAAAATCATGTCCCTCCCAAAATCCCAATTAAATACTAAATCAATTAATTAGTACAATTAAGCAATAAATCAGCATTTAAATACACATTTATAACTTAGTAGTTAACAAACAAAAATATAAAAATGCAGAACAATTAAAACAGGACAGATATACTTCCTGTCTATTATCTGTTAAAAAATATTTACACATGGCACCATGGAATATCCATTGGTGATTTACCAGGTGGGTATGTCTCAACATGAGGTACTTTCTGCAATACTTGTTCATTTCAGGGTCATTGAATTTACAGAAAGGTTTTCTTTATTTAGAGGAACATTATGGCTACAGGTCCAAAAGTTGTCTGCTCAAAGTGTGTTAAAAATTAGTTTTCTGTAGTACCCTGTTATATAGGAGTAGGTTCACTGGGCTATGAGTGTTGTTGAAGTATTCATGCTTAGACTGGGTAATCTTTTGGTGCTTTCACAGCTGCTGTGTTATCAGTTTTCTCCACTGTGAATTGTCTAACTCCAATGATGCTGGCACATTTGGGGATGACAGTGTCAGTGGTAGACTCAGTCAGTATGATGGTGACAATTCCACTCCCTCCATGGACATAGCTCCTATACAACCCACCTGCCAGACCGAGAATGATACCCAAAAACACGAAGAGGCCAAAACTTCTGCACAGAAAGTTGCCTCTTCTCCACCAGCACAGTTGCCCAAGCTGTCCACTACATTGACTGAGATGATGGCCACAGGATTCGGCATGTTAGTAGCTGAACATGCCATGGGTACTGTCCCCCTTCTGAGCTGAGTGTCACCTTGGCTGTTGCTTATTAGTTGTGCACAGTCATAATGCTGGGGCAGATGGAGATGAGTACAGCCACAGCTGTGCTATTCAGCATAGTATGTGGTCTGCTTGAAGAAATGTAGAAATGCATGGTTCAGATGCACAGTGTTATGGCCATGTGACATAGGGAGTCTGTATACAGCAGATGCTCATGTGTGGCTGCACATTATGGCAGTTGTACTTTTACCTTTGCCCTTGCTGGGGAGGCCAAATATGGCGAGGGAAGGGTATAGTCTCAGACCCATAGCACTACCACTTTCATACCAACATCCAGTGTTAAAGGTATAGATGTGATGTTCATGCAGAAATCACGCATACTAAGACCAACTGTTCACATTCAGGGAGCATATTATCATCTGTGCTTACTCTGAATCATGACTGTGACCTTCCCAGAAGAGGTCACCTCCATGGAGGGGGGTATGGATACTCAGCACATACATCTCCATGGATGCTCTGAACATGTCTAACAGACCCCCAGAAGAGTGCTGCACTGTCTGCTACATCTGTGTCCATGTACACATGTATACATATGCATTTGCACCACCCACCACCACCATTCAGTTGTAAAATAGTGGGGATACACCCTCTCCTGGCAAGTCTCCCCATCATCCCTCAATTGTTTGCTGATGCAGCACTCAGAAAAATAAACAAACTCACACACACACACACACACACACACACACACACACACACAGTATTAACCCTCACTCCCCCACAGGTATACTGACTGTTGTAACACTTGTCACAGTGGCCCTCCCCACCCATGCACACTCTGGTGGCTGTGCCCTGCTCCCAGTACTCTGTTGCAAGGGTAACCTGTGTCTGATGCACAGAATGGCCAGCCTAGGCATGGTATAGCTCAGCCTGGGTGTAGTTTTGTCTCTAATATTTTTCCTATTATATGTCATACTTATTTTGGCCCATAATTATGTAACAGATGCTGTCTCTTAGCCAGTGCCAGTGACCTGCCTCCATCTGGCGTAATCATCTCCTGCATCCTGCTTCTTTACTAGATCTTCACTAGGTCTTTATCGAGCATGTCCTCCATTGCAGGATGTCCTTTTTCCTGAATGTCTCTGTCCTGCTTGTATCTATTTGCATGTTAACATGTTGAATAACATTGCACACAGTGTCATGTTCCAGGGTCATATTGCTGTGTATCACCATAGGCTTCAAGACAGTGGAAGTGGACATTTACAGACCAAACACATGATTGACAATACCTTGGTCTGTGATTGACACAACTAATGATTCTCTGCTGTGGTCTGTGAGGTTTCTAATTAGTGTTATTAGCAATACCTCCAGGGCTTATCAGGCATCACCAATAAAATGGGCCCATGTAAAATCACCTCACAAAAAACATGTATGCATGTATGCCAGAGTCATGTGCCCTACCTGAATGTCCTGCTGCCACATTATATATATTATATCCTATCCATTGCAGTGCAGCAGACCATTGATGGAATAGAACCCTTTATGATTGCTATACCATTGACTCTACTCCTCAAGTGTGTCTGTTAATGCATTTTGAGTGTTGCATCTCCTCTATGATACAAGGAAACCACATATGTAGGGGTCAGTTATTTCTGTGTTATGAATGTCATGGTAAATTAGGTATGGGTAGATGACGCAACAGTGCCAAGAGTGATGACATGCACCTCCATTACTACTGGCAGTGATAACAGTTTCTTGCATATACATAGTCAACAATGAGGCAGCTAACATGAAGAATTTTCTGTGGTCTGTCTACAGTAACTTCAGGACTTTACTGCATTTGACAATACTGGTAGTTGAGTGCATCTCCTTGAGAAATGCATACATTTCTGAATCACTGTGCAGTATTGTTTACCTAATTTCCACCAGCCATTGTCCTTCTTTTATTAATGTTGCTTATGTCATGCCATTTGCGTATAATGCAGGGTGCTGTATTTCTTGGCTTTCTGCTATCATGCTTAGTGTATCTGTGGATGGCCCTTACCCAAAGCATGGCCTGTCTTCATGGAAAACCAGATAATGTGGCATACTAACTATTGCTGAAATCCCACGGCATGTAATGTGTTGTACTGGCCAGGCATATTAGTGAATGTTGAGCAAGAGGTTCAGAACTGTTATGTGTGCAATGTGTATCGTGAAAGTAATCCAAAATTTGAGGCGATTAGTCACTCAGTGTTTTGTTTCATTTTTTTCCAGAAGTTGTGAAGCTAAAGAACACTAAGCGTGCTTTATAAACCTGGTACTAAATGGTATTGGGCTGGTACATGGTGTAGTATACATGTCCCGTTCTGTACAGTTTGAAAAAGTATATGAGACCCATCGAAATTTAGATGTAGTCTACAGCTATCTGGATGACTCCAGGTATGCATAAGCTATACCGATGACTACCTAAAATTAGTAATGTGATTCATAAACATGAGTCACAGTGCAAAACAGAAAGCTAGGTAGGTAGAACCACATTCCTCTTTCAGTAAAAAAGTGACCACAATCCAGATGGTCAAGTAGAGAATTCCATATATTTTACATGGGAGAAGTTCTTTCAGCCCTATGGACTGCAGGACTGTGGGGACAATAAAAAACTATGGCATATCTTTTGCAGCTTACTTATGACAATAATGTATGTATTCAATATATTAAATCAAGCAAAATTATAGACAGGAAGTTTTGTTTCTATACACACACACACTGTACATTGCTCATACAGTTTAAATACGTATGCAATCTTGTCGTTATTGATTCCCAGACCACTCCACAAAAAAAAACTAACACATCATCTCTAACAGTTTTCTTAATTTAAAAGTCAGATATCCAGTTTCTAAACTTGCAGAACAAGGAAAAGTATCAAAATATAAGATGCTTATAGTCACATAAAAACGCAGTTCTAGTGTCTGTTCATATGTAATTGTCCAGACTACACTGATGAAGTGGGAAACTAATGTGTACTTATGTAAAGAGTAAATTTGTTCAGAATGAATATATCCCAAAAAACTATAATGAATCCATATGTTGTGTTCAAGAAGCCTGCTGCCAAGAATCTTACCCAGGGAATTGTTTGTGAAGGTGTTACTTGGAGACATTTCCAGAACTAACAATGGAGGAACCAAGGACTATCATTCTTCTGAGTCCGGAAACATCATTACAGACTGTATGAAAGGAATTTAACTAATGGCATTGCAGGAGTTCTGAGTAAGCTAAACCATATCAAGCAATGACTCGAGAAATCAAAAGGATAAACTTGAAAAACCCTTACAATTAATCTTTATCAGTAGCCATGAAAAACCAGAAATGCCCACAGAATACAAATCTGCTATCATTAAGCATGTAACAAAAGTAAAGGCTTAGCAAAATGAATAGAAAGTTAGAGTCGTATTAGTCTGCTTTCTAACAACAGTAATATTATAGAAAATATGTGTTAGATGAACTGTTAGTAGATTTAAAGAATATTGGTTTGCTATCAATCACCAAGCCTATAAAAATGTCTGTCCTCTACTACCTGCAATTAGTGTTTTTTATGTGAATGTTATAAGTGTCATTGAAGGAAAAATAGAAGCCAATGATAGTTGTAAAGACTTCAGCTCTGCCTTTGACGTAGTAACTCATAAGTATTAAGCAAAAAACTGTTAAAAAGTCATCTGGCCACTATACTAGTGAACTGGATATCTGAATAGTTGAGCAATAAAACGTGGCACGGCTGATTATGGCGATGATTTAGGAGAAGAAATAATGTGGTATGGACAAGGAGTTCCTCTAGGATCTTAATCTGTTCAGTTTCTGATAGATACAAATAATCAGTCTAATGTCATTTACTGCTTGCATGCTGACAATTTAAAGATAAGCAAAGCCATAGTTACCTTAGATGTTCTTGCAAAAATGCTGAGAAAACATGAATAATTGTGCTGTAACAAACACATGTTTATAAATAAGGAAAAAAACAAAATAAATTTCCTTTAGCAAGACAAAGGAGTTATGTATTAGGGGTCTGTGTCACAACTTCGAACTAACAAAAGTTCAATCGTTGTAATATCGAACCCTAAAGTCCGAAACCCAACGAAATCAAAAACACAGAACAAGGAAAAAAATCACTGTTCTGTGACAAAAAAGACAAAAAAAAACCCCCAACTTAGCCTTAAACTTAAACTAAAGTGGGGGGCTTCACCCCCACACTGCCCCCTACTCCAAGATCACACCACAGTGGAGGAAATAGCAAAGCCCTGAAAACGGCCCACTGATTTTTTTCCCTGGGAAAAAAGTCGATGTACCGTGGCTTCGCTATTTTCAACTTTTGGACTTTAGGGTTCGATATTACAATTTTCAGACTTGTTTGAGTTCGACTTTGTAATATAGACCCATGTATTAGGCATTATTGCTTACCATATCAAGCTATTGAATTTGTTGATATTGATAAAGACTCCGATATGACTGTTGACAAACATCTGAATGTTAAATCTCCTATCAATAACCTTGTGAAGGGGTATCATATCTTAACTGTGTCTGAAAATATGTTAAAAACAGAAGACCTTGCATAATGAACTGCATCTTCAATAGCTTTATCAGAATGAAGTTAGAACATGAAGTCTTTCTTGTGATTTTCTTATTACAAAGTGTATTTATATAAACTTAAAGAGCACAAAGAAGTACATAAAAAATAATTATAGAATCAGAATCTATAGTCAGAATTCCAAAGATTAATTTAAACACCTAGTGTTGTTCTCTAAAAAGTAAAGATACAGGATAGGAGACCTTATGTTGGCTCATAGAGCCACAAAGGAAGCTTTTCAGTGGAATGTCAGAGCCTTTGTAGAAAATAATATGTAACAAAACCAGTTTATTTTGCATTGAGTGTTTTATTCTGCACTCTGGTGGAAGCAGAGGACTGATTCAATCCATCTGAGTTGGGAACTGCTGGTGGAAGGCTTATTGTGCGTTCATCTGATTGGCATAAGAGCTAAACTATGTAAAAGTCTTTCATTTTGCTGGTATAAAAGCCTTACATTTTTATGAGACTGTGGTCATTTTTTTCAGAGCTTCCCTGTACCTGGCTTGGACACCTGTGATTTACAAGACCTTTGATTGGTTCCAAAACCATCTTGCTCTAGCTCAGTACTGCGTTTATTGATTTTGTAGAATTTATCACTGTTTTTTTTAGCCTGTGCTTGTTAAAGAAACACCATCTGTTTGTTAGTGTACTGCTATCAGGTCATTTTAACAGTATTTTGATATTTTCTAACCTCCTCTGATACCGCAAAAGCTGTTCAGAGTTTGCCAAAGCTCTTCTGAGTTTGACAAAATATTTCTTTAGTTTTGCAAAATTTTTCTGTGGCTGTAGAAGTTTTTCTATGTTTGCACACATTTTTCTGTATTTGGGAACATTTCTCAAGGTTTGGGAACTTATTGCCAATGATTCCTGATACTGCAGGAGTTCTGCCTTTTTGTAAAGCATTTGTTACTGCACTTGAGCTCAAAACTGGTTCACTTTACATTAAGAAGGTTTTATTCTGCACTCTGGTGGGAGCCCACCATCCAAGTTGGGAACTGCTAGTGGAGGGCTTATTGTGTGTTTATCTGATTGGCCTGAGATCTTAACTTTGTAAATGCCATTCATCCTGCTGATATTTCTGTATTTGGGAACATTTCTCAGAGTCTGTCAACTTATCTCAGAGAATTCCTGATACTGCAAGAGTTCTGCCTTTTGTTGTAAAGTGTCTTTTACTGTGCTTGAGCTCATAATCAGTTTGTTTTACATTATTTTCTATACTCTGGTGGGATTTGGTCCTCTGGGGCTGATTGAAACCATCCAAGTTGGGACCTGCTGGTTGAAGGCTTATTGCATGTTTATCTGATTGGCCTGAGGGCTTAACTGTGTAAAAGTCTTTAACCCTGCTGGTATAAAAGTCTTGTGGTTTCCTATGCTTTGTATATAAGTAAATCACTCCAATTTAAAATCCTCTGTAGCAAATGCTCTACATAGTCTCCCACTGTTCATAGCTGCATAAAGAGCTACCAGTTTGCACAGAGGGCAGCACTACTGCAGGTCTTCCTATAGTATGCTACTCAACACCCTCACTTTGACCTTTAAGTGACTCTCCCCTACTCCTTCCCATTTACTAATGATTTCATATAATGGATAGGCACTTCTCTGCCATCCCTGTTTCGGGCCTGATGGATATGGGCATCTTGAAGCTGTGTAGTAACTGCCTCATGTTCACTGACAACCATTTAATTTTAGAACAGACAAACACAGTGTGAGAGAGATGTAAATATACAATGTCATTGAAAAGCTCATACAAAAAATGTAAACCAGGTTGTTAGTGCTATACCCAAAACACTCGCTACCAACACTAAGGAACAAACACATAGATCCACATATGCAGAGGTACTCACTTGTAATCTACCCAAACCTCCAAGACCTCCTAAAACCATCTCTCAGTGACCCGACACACACACTCAAAAAGAAAGAGCATCACCAACACATAACTGTGAAAATTATAGTAGTCCTGATTCCAAGCCCATAAAGCAACATACCACACAGCCAAACATTCTACTTACTGGGGATTCCATTGTAAGACATACTGATATCCCACTTACCTGGCTAAACAAGGAAAGGATCATAGTGAACTGCCTTTCAGAAGCCAGGATCCGCCAGATCACACATGCAGTTAGGTCTTTAAACAACAAGTACCAGTATGACATGGTCATAGTCCATGTGGGAGTCAATGACCTAAGACATACCTCACTAGACTATATGAAGAAAAACATGATGGAGCTCTCTGAATATGTGTTCCAGGCAGGTATGAATCAAGCCTTGAGTAGCATTCTAATTTCACCAATGATTATACCACAGTACAAGCAAAAACTGATTGTGTTCAATAATTTGCTTAGTTTCTGCTATCACAACAAGGGGATACATGATCAAAAAACCACAATGCTTTGCCAGAGATGGCTTGCACTTATCACTACTTGGCTTCCTGATAATGGCAAAAATTGTATTTATCCCCACAGTACCTTTCTTTAGGCCATATCAAGTTGTTAAACTCTCCATTATAACAAAAATCACTCTTGACTACCTAAAGATATTGCTGCTCAGTGCTAGGAGCTTAAATAAAAAAACTGCATTCCCTGGAAGCAATCTTCACCCTGGAGAACACACATACGTATGTGCAGTCACAGAAACATGTTCCAGAACCATGGAAAGCACCCCAGCTATCAAAGGCTGCAATGCCTTTCCTACATTTTGATCTCCTCACCTAAGGATAAAATAAAGGGAGGAGCTGTCTCATTGTTCTTAAAAGAGAAGTACACTGCTAGACTGGCCCAACAACATGACTCACTTGAGCCACTGAATTCCCAACTAACAACAGGTGTAAACACCTCTCATATCCTTGCTAGCTACAGATCCCCTAACATGAGTCTTTAAAATCACAACTCCTAGCCATACTTACTGGAATCTCTTAACATTCAGCCTAACACCATACTTATGTTTGAGTTCACATACCCACCATAAACTTGGAGACTTAAATGACCTATAATTCACTTGCTCAGAGGTTTTTGGACTCTATCAATGGAAACATCCAGGAGCAAATAGTTAGCTCCCCAACTAGAGGTACAAATATCCTAGACCTGTAACTCATGAAATTGGGGGAACACTGTTCCCTCCTATACATTAACTCTTCCCTTTAAGATCTGACCACAGAATTATCTCCTTAAGCATTAAAACTAACCTAGAACCCTTGTAAAAATCTAAACCTGTTAAGAACTTTGCTAACGCCAGTTACCTCAAACTAAGTGATAGCTTATTAAACTTGCAAGCAACTCCAAATCTGGATGACACTCCGGCCTACTCTGAGCTGTACAAAAAAAGAACTGAACAACCACATGCATAGCTGCATAGAGGAGGCAGTACCTGTCTGAGTCAAACCTATGATTACTGGCAAAACTAAACCTGGTGGACCCCTAGCATAAATAGTCTAGTCAACAAAAGGAAAAAAAAAGACTCTCCAAAGCCAAGAAGGAACAGACAAAACTGTGAAAAAAGACACTCACTGGTCTAAACAAACAAATTAGAGCTGGTCAGATCTGCCAAAGGAAACTATGAGGCAACAATAGCCTCCTAGGTGAAAGATAACCATAAAACTTTTTTTAAGAATGTTCGTAACCTCAGAGGAAATGCTCAGCATATGCTGAGTTAATCATGAATAGCAACACTTACACCCAGCCTAAAAAAATAGCAAGTTCAGTTCAAACCCCTCCCTCCCCCACCACCTCCTACCACAACCAAATAAATACCTGTAACCATCCTGTTACCAGTCATTAGGAGGGAACAGGTCCATACTGCGCTCGCTAATGCTAAAAACAGACTCTGTGAGTCCCGACAGGATTCCAGTATGATTTTTAAATAACTTAAAACAGAATCTATCAGGGCCACTAGAAATCCTCTTTAACCACAGCCTCTAGGTGGGCTTTGTCCCAGTGGAGTGGAGGACTTCAACAGTCATCCCTCTGCAAAAGGGGTGTCCATCAACTGACCCAGGGAAGTACAGATGCAGAAGCTTGACCAGTCTTATCTGCAAAGTCGTAGAGAGAATTAACATGGACCTGATCAATAATAACAAAGGAAATGTCCAAACACTAGACTAGATGCAATTTGGCTTTGCCAAAGGGAGGTCCTGCCAGCTCAGTTTGGTGGACTTCTTCAAGAAAGTCACCAGGGCTATAAATAAGGGTAGAATGATACACACCACGTATCTAGACTTGGCTAAAGCTTTCGACACAATCCCCACTTGAGGATCATAGATAAACCTATTGAGTTAGGCATAAACCCCTACATTGTCAGATGGATAGCCAACTGGCTCACTGACAGGACATATGCTGTCCAAATGGGTGAAATCACTTCTTATAAGAAACCTGTTATTAGTAGTGACCCACAGGCCTCAGTGTTGGACCCCCCCCCCCAGTTTTGTGTATACTTCTGTGAAGTGAAGGCCAGTGTTGGTGGTCTGTGGCTCACCAAGTTTGCCAACAACTTTTAAGCTGGGAGCAATCAGTGATTCCCCAAATCATGTTTACTTCCTACAAGCAGGACTAAAAATGACAAACGACTGATGCTAAAACCATGGTCTGAGACTAAATGCTAAAAAATGTATAATCACACCCTTCTGTATATCAGATATCCCTGTAAATTGCAATATTGATAGCACATCCCAAAAGGTAGACCCTGTGGTGAGGGAACTAGGAACACAGATAGATAATAATGTAAACATTGACCACCAAGTAGCTACGGTAGTGAGGAAAATCTGTCTGTGTGGCTCAACTTATAAGTAAAGCCATGGCATGAATTTCAAGGAAGCCATAGTGCCATTGTACTCAGCCCTGATCAGGTTGACAATCAAGTACAATGTTCTCTTCTGGATGTACCTAACCAGGCACTTACACCAATTGAAGCAGTTCCAGAGGTTTCTCACTAAAAAAATACAAAGCATAACATACATGCCTTCTGCAGACTGACTAAAGGCCCTATCTGTTTACTCCATCTCATATCATTTATTGAGAGGTGACTATGCCTGACCTACAAGGCATTCTGTGATCCAGCCCTGATAAAATGCTACATATTTGCAAGAAACATTATAGAATGGTTACATGTTCCATGGACCCGAACCTTATTTGTGACTCTAACAGAACTTACTGGAGAGACAGATTCATATCCCGAAGGCTACCTCGTTTGTGGAATAAACTTCCCATCTCTGTTCAAAAACAATTTGGATTAATGGATGGGGAACCATAAATTCACTCCTGGGGTACTGCCCATGTTCCTTTTGGACAGAGGCATTCTGTAAAATGGCTCAGGGCTCCAGCACTCAAAGACCCACTACCCTGATACTGCCCCATCCCATATCTGGGGAATTAAGATATAATATTGTCATATCCTGGGTATTATTGACTAGGCTTATAAAGGCTCTTGGGCCACTAGCCTAGTAATCACCTATGAACCTATAAACTTAAGCTACCATGATTCATAGAAACATATCCATAAATTGGTTCACAGAGAAGGTAGTCAAATGCCACATACTATTAGGGAGTGCAGTGAAATGCTGTTCTTTAAAATGTAAGTTCTACCATAGCACTTGTATCATATTTACACAGACAAAATGGACCTTGTTGCCGGAGCCTGAGTTATTAATGCATTATTATTCTATTCTTCGTGTTGTGGTTACTAGTACATCAGCATGGTTACTGCAGACCATGGACTGCTGTGAATATTTAAAATATGAAAGATTGTTGAAAAAAAAAAAGATACTCAAGAATTAAAAATGACTGAATTGCCTTTGAGCATATACTGCTAATTGTTGTACTGATAATTTATGTTGGCTTTTTATATGAAACCTGGAAGCTGAAAGTAGAAATAAAATGTTGAATTCTCCTTACATTTGAAAAGAAAATGGATATGTGCATTGCAAAAAGAAAAATTATAAAATTACAAAAGCACTGCCTTAAAATGTACTAATATACAAAGTAGTATGTGTGATGGTACAAGAGTATGTGTTTTATAGAAAGCTAGCTCCCAAAGCGAGAATTTTTTTCTTTGAAAGAGGATGAGGTAATGTATAGATTGATAGTTAAATAGACTGATAGATTTTAAGGTATGCTTTAAGAAACTGACACCTGTGACCTGCATACGTGATCAGAATGCATATTACGTGGTTTGATGCCCTCTATGATTCTGTAGCCTTTAACACATGATGGTAAGTTAGTTGGATACCACCCTGCACAACATAATATTGTAAGGAGAACTAAGGTTGGTCAGTCGCTAACAGCTGCTGTACTGGTGCATACAGTGGTTAACCAGATAATGGTTAATTACCACTGTAAATAAGGTACTGTACCCCTACAGTGGCAATGTATGTTACCTGTACAATGTGTGTTACTTATATGATACAATGTGGAACGTGGGTTAGGCTAACTTAAGTAAAAGCCCATCAGCTCCTGCACCAACTTATCTAGGAAGATTTTAAAATGTTTGTTTACAGTACTAGGTAATTTTAATAAAAGCAAAAAGGGGGATGAAAAGGTAAAAATCCTAAATGAGAAAGACTAGGGGAACTTTTCGTGGCTTAATGATAGGCTGAGGTTTGAGGCAGGTAAAATAATTTAGTGAATATTTCTGCAACTGTGTATGAGTATTCATCTTATGAATTTCTCAGAGCTGCTCTTGGTTTGGCTACTTTACCTGAGATTTACACTGAATCTGCTGCATCTGAAAACATCCACTGCAAAAAGAAAGAAAATAAGTATCGTTTTGCACTTCTGCTGATCATATTTGCACTTCTGCTGATTATTGTTACTGTATTTCATAAGAATCCTGTATTACTTGTTACATTTCTTGCACTTTAGTAAAGTCACAAAGCTGAACTGTTTCCACTGCTGCTGTAGTACTTAACTGTATTGTATCTGCTAGTTTTACAGGACAGTAGTAACTAGATTGGGTGGTTTCCCTGCACTCGGGTTCCAAAACCAGCATTTTTACATTTAAGAGGCTTTTCTGACTGCACTCTTGTGGCAGAAGTGTGCTATAGCAAACCTGTCTGAGTTTGGGGATGTTGGCTGAAAGCTGATTGCTGACTGATGTGTAGGCCTTGCTGTTGTAAAATGTGTTTTTGTGGTTCTATGTAAGCCCATGTTTGTGTGGGTTTGTGCTGAATTCCTCAGAACTGCTCTTGGTTTGACTAATTTGCCAGTGAGTTACAGAGAATCTGCTGCATCAAAAGCCAGATGCTAATAAAAGACAGAAAATATGTATCATTTTGCACTTCTGCTGATTATTTCCTATTGTATTTCATAAGAATTCTGTATTACTTGTTACATTTCTTGCACTTTGGTAAAGTGTCAAAGCTGAACTGTTTCCACTGCTGCTGTAGTATTTAACTAGATTGTACCTGCTAGTTTTATAGGACAGTAGTAACTAGATTGTGTGGTTCCTCTGCACTTGAGCTCTAAAACCGGCTTTTTTACAGTAAGAGGGATTTCTTACTGCATCCTTGTGGCAGAAGTGTGCTGTAGCAAACCTATCAGAGTTAAGGCTTACGGGCTGAAATTTTATTGTGTGTTTTCCTGATTGGTCTGTATACCTTGCTGTTGTAAAACTTGTTTTTCTGATCCTATATAAGCCCAGTGTTTGTTCTAGGATGCTCTCCTGGCAGCAGCCATTAGCAGGGCAAATGCTATCAAGTTAAAATTTTCCTTAGAATAACTATCTCGGCAACCTTCCCCAGTTGCCCAGCTGCTCTAAGAGCATCTGAGTTGCACGCAAAGCAGGATCGCCTTGTTGGATAGCTACAGTTCACACTGAGAAGAGCACCCATTTTTTGTCTGCGTGCTGCCATGCTAGTCTGGTTAAATCTCCCCACTCTTCTCCATGGTTCAACCTGTAGCAAAGAACCTGAAACCATGAATAGCCACTTTCTTGCTATCTCTGTGGCCAGCCTGGTGGACATGGGTATCCTGAGGCAATGTAGCAATTGTCTCATGTATACTGACAACCACTTAATCCTGAAAAAAATTACAGTATGTGAGAGATGTAGTTGCATTATGAAAATTGAGGCATGACTCTCACATACAGCCATCAAATGACAAACAGGTTGTCAGCACAAGCACATCATTTCCCCTCACTAAATAAGGTCTCCACACATAAACCCACATATTCAGAGGTACTCACAAGTAACTTACCAAAACGTCAGAGACCTCCCATACACTATCCTCAGAAACCACATGCAAACAAAACCAAGTCTACACCAACCACTATACATACAATTGCACACAAAAGTGTCTCTACAAGCAAGCCCCTAAGGCGAAACTCCACACCTTCAAACATCTTTGTCATAGGAGACTCCATTGTGAAACACACAGACAACATCCTCACCAGGTTGGATAAAGAGAGGGTAACAATCAGTTCTCTGTCAGGGGCCAGGATTCACCACTATAGAAAATGATTGACTTCAATAATTGGCTTAGATACTGCTGTCATTCCATGGGGATGCCGTATTTGTCAGCCTGGGACAACATGATTCACAGAGCATGTTGCTTTGCCAGAGATGGTCTGCACCTATCGCTGCTAGGCTTTTGAATACAGACTAAGGCATTAGCCACTGCCATAGTGCCTTTTTTAGCCAGCTCCAAGCCAACAGGCCTACCAACATAACAAATTATTCTAGTTCCAGGCTGAAGGTACAAGTGCTCAATGCTAGGAGTCTTAACAAGAAACTACTCTCCCTGGAAGCTCTCCTTGCCGTGGAGAATGCTGGCATCTGTGTGATTACAGAGACATAGTTTAAGGTTGTGGAAAGCATCCCAGCAGTGCAAGGCTACAATGCCTATCACACATTCAGACCACGCTTTGAAAAGGAAAAAAAGAAAGGAGGAGGTGTTTCCATTTACACAAAAAGCAATCACATCTCTAGATTAGTCAGGCAAGATGAATCTCTTGAGCTACTCCATGTTCAGCTGACCATAGGTAAAATCCCCTTCCATATCATTGCTAGCTAGAGGTCCCCAATCCTTTACCATGAAACCCACTCCACATACCTGAAGTTACTAGAGTCACTTATCTTTCGTCCCAACACACTACCCATGAGTGATTTTAACTACCCCTCAATAAACTGGGAAACATATATGACCACTAACATGCAGGCTAAGAGATTCCTGGATTGTGTCAATGCAAACAATCTGCACTTCCACTAGGGTGTTAAATATCTTTGACATATTGCACACAAACACACCCCTTAACATAATGTCCTCATTGGTAAGACTGGATCATAAATTGGTCTCCTATGAAATAAATGTAACAGTAGTTTTTTTTCGAAGGCAAATTACCTGCTGTTAAGTGATAGCATAGGTAATTTTAAAGCTCACCCTAACCCCGAAAACACAGAGGCCTATGCAGAAGTATACATGAATGCCCTGTACAACCACTTAAACAACTGCATAGACACAGCAATACCTGACAGAACTAAGCCCAGGTCTATCTGGAAAACAAGCTGCTTGGTGGACTCCTGGCACAAATAGATTATATAACAGAAGGAAGAAATTCCTGTCTAGAAGTAAGTGGGATGGTGCACAACAGAGAAAAAATCCATCATTAGTCTCAACAGGCTAATCAGGGAACTAGTCAAGTTTTCAAAAGCTAAATATAAGACTAAAATAGCCTCCCAGGCAAAAAGATAATCTCAAAGCATTTTATAGTTATGTCTGAAATCTTAAAGGAAACACTCAAGAGTGTGTTGTAGGTAGCACTACCTATATTCAGCCAGAAGAAATAGCAAACCTGCTGGCCGATAAATTCAGCTCAAATTTCACCTCTTATCACCTCCAGTTACTCCCCATAATATACCTCCTATCATTTCTTCGCACAAAAGAACAGGTCATCACTGCACTCTCTAAAGCTATAAACATGGCATCAGTAGGCCCTGCTGGAATCTCAGGGTCCCTATTACATACCTTGAAACATGACCTAGCAGACTCACTCAAATCTCTATTTATCCACAGAATCCAGACAAGCTTTATCTCAGTAGTGATGAGGACAGCAACAGTCATCCCTTTGCACAAGGGGGACCTTCAACTGACCCAAGAAATTACTTACCCATAAATCTGTCTCGCCTCGTATGCAAGGTGATGGAAAAGATAATCATGGACCTGATTAACAGTGACATAGAAAATCTCCAGACTGTAGACCCAACCCAGTTTGGTTTCATCAAGGGCAGATCCTGCCCACTGAATCAGTTGGACTTCTTTGAGAAGGTCACCAAGGCCATGGATGAGGCTAAGACAGTGCATACCACCTACCCTGATCTGGCCAAGACATTTGACACAATATCCCACTTGGATATTATAGATAAACTCACAAAATTGGGCTAAACCTGTATGTCAGCAGAAAGATAGTCAAATGGCTCACAGATTGGACATATTGTTTTAGAGTGGGGGAATCCACATTCATCAAGAGACCAGTCACCAGTGCAGTACCACAAGGCTCAGTGTTGGGCCCTCTCTTGTTTGGAATATATTTCTCAAATGTCAAGGCAAATATAGATGCCTTTGGCTGACCATGTTTGGTGATGCCTTCAAACTGGGGACACTCATTGACTCCCCAAATGATGTTTATATCCTACAGAAAGGTCTGACACAGAGTAATGATTGGTGTCAGAGCCATGGCCTCAAACTAAATGAGAAGAAGTACATCATAATACCCTTTGGGAAATCAAATACTCTGAAAATTACAACATTAGAACATTGATAGCACTCCCCAAGAGTGGACCCACTGGTGGGAGATCTAGTTACTCAGATAGATATTAATCTGAACTTTGACCACCATGTGTCCACGATGGTGAGACAATCCTTCTATGTGGCTTAGCTAATAAGTAAGGATATGGCATTCAGATATAAGGATGTCATAGTACCACTGTACTCAGCCCTCATCAGACCAGTAATCAAGGACAATGCACTCTGGCATATACCGCATCAAAAAAGTACAGGGTATAACCAATATATCATATATGGACCAATTAAAAGCCATATCACTGTATTCGGTTTCCTACTGATTACTGAGGGGTGATCTGCACCTGACCTACAGGGCAGTCTGTCACTCAGCCCTGATGAAAATGTTGCATATTTGCAAAACTAACTGCACAATGGTTACCCACTCTAAAGATCTAAACCTGATCTCTGACATGAATAGATCATGCTGCTGTAACAGATATGTGTCCCAGAAATTCTCCCTTCACTGGGATAGGCTTCCTATTCATAGGTTCATAGGTAGATACTAGGCTATCTGACCTAGGGCATTTATAAGCCTAGCCAGAGTGTATTTGGCTTCCGCCTCCCTATTAGATTAGCCTACTGTGCCTCTGTAAAGTAGGTCACAGAAGGTACCCTTTTAAGGTTAGTTTACTGTGCCTCTGTCTAGCAGGGACACAGGAGAGATCCCAGGGGTGAATTTGCGATTTCCCATCCACGCGTCCAAATTTCGCTTGAACAGGGTCAGCGAGGGGCTATGTCTAACATGAATTGGGATTCTGTTCCAGAGTGAGGGGAGCCTTTGGGAAATGAATCTGTCCCTCCAGCATGTCCTATTTATTTTTGTGCTGAGGTTTAGGTCCCTGGAGCGTGTAGCTCTAAGGGACTTGGATTTTTTGAGGTGGAGCATGTCCATTAATTCTGGGTTTGACATGGCTTTGTACACCAGGCATAGATCGCCTCTGAGTAGGCGGTAAGCAACTGAGTAGAGCTGGAGTTTCTTTAGTCGAGCTGCATAGGACATCTGTTTGTAGCCCATGATCCTCTTGGTGAGGTACTTTTGGGGTCTCTCCAGTTGCTGCAGATGTCGGGTAAGGTACATCCCAAAAGGGGCATTGTATTCAATTATGGGCCTGATGAGTGATGAGTAGAGGGGCACAATGACCTCTCTTGATCTAGATGCAAACCCTTTCGTGATAAGGTGGGCTATATAGAAAGGCTTTCTAACCACTTTGGCAACGTGATTATCAAAGGAGAGATTACTATCTACGTTGGTCCCCAAATCTCTAATTACTTCTTCTGTACTTAATGGATTACCACCTATGTGGTAATTTGCGGGCACCTTGTTTTTCCCAAAGGGGATGACTATGCACTTTTTAGCATTTAGCTTGAGATCTTGGCTCTGGCATCAAGCATCCGTCTCTGTGAGACCCTTTTGGAGGATGCTTGTGTCAGCTGGAGATTCGATTATGGCCCCCAGTTTGCAGTCATCTGCGAACTTTGTCAGCCATAATCCCCCCGTGTTAGCCTGAACCTCAGAGAAGTATATACCGAACAAGAGAGGTCCCAGAACTGAGCCCTGTGGGACGCCACTTGTAACTGGTTTGGATTCGGACATGGCACCTGCAATTTTGACCATGTGGGTTCTATCTCTGAGCCAGTTTGCAACCCATCTTGTGATATAGGGGTTGATATTTAAGCTGGTAAGCTTATTTATGATGCCCCAGTGGGGTATTGTGTCGAAGGCTTTTGCGAGGTCCAGGTAGGCTGTGTGGACTACCTTGCCCTCATCTATGGCTTTGGTAACTGTTTCAAAGAAATCAACTAGGTTTAAGAGGCAAGATCTGCCCTTAACAAAGCCGAATTGGGTAGGGTCCAGTGTCTGGAGGTTCCCAATGTCTTTGTTTATGAGTTCCATGATAATACGCTCCATAGCTTTACAGACCAGACTAGTCAGGCTTATGGGGCGATAGTTTGCGGGTCCGTTTGGCACCACCTTTGTGGAGTGGGACCACTGTAGCTGTACGCCATTCTTTGGGTACATATCCTGTAGTAAGGCTAAGTTTGAACAGTGACTTAATGTGAGGGTTCAGTTCTTCTTGGAGCTCGTGTAAGACACAGCCTGGGACACCGTCCGGTCCCATAGATGCTGTGTTTTTTGCTTTGGAGAGGGCAGCTTTCACCTGTGCATCTGTGATGTCAGGGAGGTTACATTCAGTTGGGATAGGCGTTTGCTCCTTTGGGGGGGAAGGGGGGAGAAGTTTGCGCTGAATCTGTCTGCCAGGATGTTGGCTATGTCTGTAGGTTCGGTATATTTTGTACTGTTATGCAACAATTCAGAGCATATCTGGGAGTTTCTGCCCATGTTTCTGACATAACTAAAGAAGGCCTTGTGATTATCTTTAGTGTCTAGGGCAGTTTTTCTTTCGAAACTGGCCTTTGATGATTTTATGAGGGATCGAAGTTTCTTGCTAATACTGATCAGAGATGCCTTCCCTTTTTGGGATTTTGCTCTGTCATGTAGTAGCTTCCTCCTTCTGTTGTATAGCTTATTTGTGGCCGGGGTCCACCAGACCAGTCTCCTGTTTTTGGAGGAGTGAGTCTTGGTTTTATTTGGGATAGCAAGATCCATGCATTCCTGCAGGTGCTCATAGAATGCATTTGTAAAGGATTCTGCGGATTGGGCTGTATTATCCTCTGGCCCAGGGGCTTTGAAGGATTCCACCTCAGTCTTGAGAAGTGCAAAGTTGGCTTTGGAGAAATTCTTTACAGTGATTTCCTTGGCTGGGGGTGGGGACGGGATATGGATGTCCAGGGAAATTTGTTTATGGTCTGATCTTACCAATGAGGGGTTTACCTCTGGTGTGGAACATAGAGTCCCCATGTTGGTGATGACCAGGTCCAATATGTTGTTCCCTCTTGTGGGAGTGGTGGCCAGTTGTTCCATTGCGTTAGAGTTTATAAATTCAAGGAACCGTTGGGTGAGGGTGTTTGGGCTTGAGTAGTTTTCCCAGTCAATGTTTGGGTAGTTGAAGTCACCCAATAACATAGTGTTTGGAGAGACCTTCATATTCTCCAATGTTCTCAGGAATGCCAAGTGGGGTTCCTGTAATAGGGAGGGTGTTCTGTAGCAGGCTACAAACTGAAAGGCAGTTTTGCCCACTGTTAGTTGCACATGGATGGTTTCCGATGCTTCGTGCAGTGCCACTAACCTGGAGGTGTAGGTATCTTTGATGAATATAGATACTCTCCCTCCTTTTGTGCTTCGGTCCGAGTTTTGGGGCCAAAACGCATGGTATGAGTTATAACCTGGTAGTGAAGCAGAGCCCTTCTCTGACGCCTCTTCAGGTGCAATCTGGACTCATAGATGGGAAATCACAAATTCACTCCTGGGGTGGTGCCCATGTCCCTTATAGACAGAGGCTGTCTGTAAAAATAGTTAAAACCCCAGTTGCTGACCCTTGTTAACTTTACTCTGGGGAGAGAAAATTTGGTAAACTGTGGGTAAAACTGGCTAGGCTTGTAAGTGTTCTTGAGCTGTTAGCCTTGTAATAGCCTATGAAGCTATGATAAAATGTCAGGGGAATTTATAGGTAATTTGCCTGCCTAAAAGCAGGATAATATATTTTTTTCAGAATTTATTTTGATTATGGATAGAAGTTGTTTTCTTATTTGTATAGGAATCTACTTAAGACCTTTAATTCATTTTTATGAACATTTCTTGTCCTTTTGTAAACAAGGAAGCTAGTCTGTTTCAGTAAAAGACTAAAGTTTCTAATTGTCTATACAGTTTTTAAGCATGTAACATTTTCCTTCAACCAGGGATTTTTTTCTGTAGAAGGAAGATAATTATATTTAGATCAGTGATGCATCACAGTAAAAAAAAAAATTTGGCCTGAGAGAGGGATAAAAGATTTGGAGAGCAGAGCAGTTGTTGCTTAGGGAAGAATTCTGGACTATAGTTTAAATGAGTTCTGCATGCTGGTCAGTTAGAACCAGATAACAGTATTATATTTTCATGAAGTTGTGCCAGACAGTGGATTCCATATCATTTCATGTTCAGGACAAATCCCAGTCTCGGGCTTCCAACAATTATTAGAAGGACCACAAATCCAGTTGAAAGTCTGCATGTAGAATATTTAGACAGGGAAGAGTAGAAACCTTCACCGGCCTCCTATAACAATATGCATGATTGTAAGAGTTGCATGAAAGTTACAGAATAAATAATAAATTGGTGGTATGTGTCAGTAAACACTGTCTTAACTTAGCAAGTGTCAATCCCTAGATGCAGCTTTTGACACCTGTTGGAAGAAACATGTACCTCACAACTTTCCCATGTTCAATCACTTTTGTGTTTAAACCTGACTTCCCACCCCATGGGTTGATATAATGGTTAAGGTGTTTTTCTCACAGCCACAAGGTAAAAGGTTTGATTCCCAGATTTGAGAGAGAAATTGGTTATGCTAAAAATGGCCCGTAAGGGCAGCTAGCCTAGTACTTACCTGTGAATTAGTGCAGGGGGCACCCTTCTTTGGAGTGACATGGATCCACTTTATTTACCCACAGGTAGACCTTTTCAATAAGCTTCAACATGTACGCATTTGCATTTACACTCACATATAGATAAACACACACACACACACACACACACACACACACACACACACACACACACACATACAAAATATATATATGAAAAGACTGATAGGTATAGATACAGATAATATTTGTGATCTGATTACTAAACTCCAATTCATATTTAGATATAATCTGTCTAAATAGTAGTGTTATGGAAAGGATTTGTCCTGACCTGTGCGGACACTGGAACAAGTGCTAACATGGGCCAAGAAGGGGAACAAGTCTGGGTGTTCAAACAAGTGGGCATTGGAATTCTCGTCTTGCAACCCTCTGTTCATATGATTTAGCAATTCAACATTGTTACAATTGCTAAAACCATTTATATGCCAAAGAGGAGTGGGACCCAGGACAGAGCCTTGTGGGATGCTCCACTGACATTTTACCTCTCTAGAGCAAATATACCCAACCTTAACAGTATGGGTTCTGCCAGACAGCCAAGTACCACTCCAGTTAATTATCATGGGTTAATGTTGAGTTGGGAGAGTTTGCTTATAATCCCAACATGAGGATAGTGTCAAATGCCTTGGTAAGGTCTAGATGAACAGTATGGGATGCATGCCCCTTTAACCATAGGCACAGTAACCCTTTCAAAAAGCTCTACCAGGTGAATCAGGTATGATCTGCCTTTTACAAAGCCAAACTGATGTGTATTCAAGGGTATAAGGTGACGTATATCATTGTTTATTTGTTCAGCTGTAATATGTTCCAAAACCTTGCAGATAGTAATAGTGAGACTAATAGCCATGTATTTCATAGGGTCAGTAGCGAGGCCACCGTTATTCAAGGGCACCATAACTGCCATTCACTACCCTGCGTGGATGTAACCAGCATAGAGACCCTGCTTGAAGAGTTAATGGTGAGATTTTGCTAATTGGTACTGTACATTTATCAGCAGGCATCCAGGGATATTGTCAGGACCCACCGAAGTAGTGTTTCTAATTTTAGAAAGTGCCAGAAATACTTGTTTCAAATTGATCTCATAAGTAAGAGTATGAAGGAGAGTTGAAGGGTTAGAGGAGAGGGTGGCTGGAGTGACGTTGGAAGAGAAAAACTGTCTGCAAGAGTATTAGCAATATCCTATGGGTCAGAGAAGGAGGTGTCATTTGAAATAAGTTTACTACAGAACTGGAAGTTACTTCTAATCTTAATTATATAGCTGAAGAAGGCATTATGGTTGTCTTCTGAATTAGTTGTTATCGATAGGCCTCACATTTTCTAATGAAAAGTTTGAAAGGCTTACTTAACAGTTTTAAATCCCTTTTACAGTAATGGAGTTGAGATCTTTTAATGATTTCCAAGAGCTTTTTCTTTTTATTATAGAGTTTGTTGATGCACTACTTCCACCAGTGGATTTGGTTCTAAACTTGCCACTACACTTACTCCAGATTGGTATGGATACCTCAATGTATCTATCCAAGAGGGAGTAACATTCAGAGCCAACCAGCAGCCTCAGTAACAAGATTTGTTGAGGAGCTGTACCATGTGATTGTCAATAAGGTTAATAAATAGTAAATAACCAGTCTTGTAGTAATGCCTGAATATAGAGGAGTTATCAGGGGCTATAAAACAGGCTTTCATAGAGAAGATCACAACAAGATGGATAGATTTGACTAAGGAAGGGGAACAAGCAGGCTGGAGCAATTGTGAGAATTTTTTAAGACAAGATAAAAAAGATCAACACTTCTGTTGGGTAGGAGACAATTTGGTCAAGTTCATTGGAAATTATAAAGTCCAGAAATCTCTTAGCATACTTGTTGGCAGAAAATGTTTGCAAGTTTATATGTGGATAGTAAAAGTCACCCATAAGAAAGGCATCTAGTTCGACTGTTAAATTTTCCAACTGATTAAGGAATTCTGCATGCTCAGAATAGGTCATAGATGGGGATATATAATTGACTATATTGTGGTAATTAATTTTCTGGAGAATTTGAGTTCAGACATTTTTATTATTTTGGCCTCTGGCATTCAGCAGCACTGCATTTATATTATCCAGACTGCAGTTTACTATGTTGAGATGTTCCTCAAAAAGGCAGTATGAGGGAAGCAAAAATTTTAGCCAGTATGCAGAAAACTAGGGGTAATGATGAAGGCCATCTCTGACAAAGGTCTGTTAATCATCTCATCCTATGCATATACATACAGGATCCCCCTAGAATGATACCAGTTTGTACGCCACTTAGTGAAGGCAATTATTTTTATTCTTTAATTTAGGCATAATTCTGGGAAATGGTAGAAATCTTCTGAATGCCGGGGCCTTGCCCTCTTCAAAGACACAAGTAGAGAGCTCAACAATATCTCTCTGCATCTGCCACAGGGTACATTGTCTAATATCATTCACTCCCCAAATGGGCAACTACAAGATCATGACTGCATCTGAACTGGTGCAGAGATGTAACCGTCCTAATAACATCCCTAAACCTTGACAAGAGAACCTGGTAAGTGTTTTGTCTGTATGTCGAACAATGTAGTCACCAATGGCTAAGACATTACTGGGATGAGCTGCAGACATTTGGGAACTTAAGGGATGCTTAGGGTACAGGCTTGCAGCATAGGGGACTCCCCATAAGAGCAGGTGTAGTTGCAGATATAAATTTTAGTATTTGTGCTAGGTGACTGAGGTATGCTAGTAGGATGTCTAGGAGGCTTAGGCAAGGATTTCTTTACTATCTCAGCATACATGAAGCTAATGTTTTGTTGATGTGGTAATGCTGTGTGGTTGTGATGCAGTTTACTAACAGTGGGTGAAATGGAGAGATTAGCCTTCAGTTTAGATGAGTTGGTATATCTCTGTCACAGGTAGAGGCAGTTGTTACACTGCCTCAGAAAATCAAGTGCTAGCAGGTTTGCTAATGAAGTGGCTAAAGCAAACGGACTTAAAGATGACAGTTTTTTTTTTGGGGGGGGGTGACTATTACTTGCACAAATAACTAATAGACTCAACAAAGAGTATAAGGTATTGATCTGAAAGCAAAGCAGTGAAAGCTGAGTGCGCACAATGTATAACCAACTTAGATACAATAGTAGAGAGGTTTAGTTTTCAGTTAGATTTTGTTAAGGAGACTTTGCTTATGTCTGCACTTAAGTGTGGATATTGTGGGTCTATGGAATATAGATGAAGAAGGGTAAATGAATAAATCACTTTAAAGGATGTGCATCCTCAAAAAGATAATTTTGTGCGTAGTACAAGATCTAGTGAAAGAAGAGTGCAAGGAAGTTTGTGGTCAAATTAACATTAGGGGTGAACAACTTGAGAGTCAGTCACTGTATTTAAAAACACAAGAGGAAAGGGGTGGGTGAAATAAAATTTCAGATTTCTCTTGGAAACCTTAGATTTTTTTTCATTTTAAACAGAAAAATTGGTCTGTACCTTCTACCTAAGTTCACAGCTAATTAGCTTCTAAATCCTATGACTTACATGGAGACATAGCTTTATTCCCCTCCTTACCAGAACTTTTAATACTTAAAAACACTGCACCAAAACTAAATACTGTAGTCAAGCAAGAAATAATATTGTTAAAATTGAAAGGACAATATGATACCGGAATGAACTGGAATGACTGGAATAAACTGGAAATAACTGCTAGAAACTAAAACGGATGTCTTTATCTTTTAATTACATATAACCATGCTGAAAAGAGTGCCAGTCTCTTCTTTATATGCCATTTCTTGATTTATTATGTAGTAGCAGCATACAGTGCAGGTGTAGATGTCAACACTATCCCAATCAAATCTTCCCATTTCAAATAACAGTGCTGATAAACTGAAACAGACTAACTTGCAATGTCCATAGCTTCTGCACTCATCAACAATAGAGACATAGCTTTTTCCAAATCTTTTAATAGGTAAAAGCATTGCACCGAAAATAAATACTGCAGTCAAGAAAGAAATAATGTAAGAAACACTATAAAGAAAACAAACCAAAAAATTACCTCTCCCACATAGCAGTTTTATTTACAGAAGTAGTTCAGTCAAATTTCTCTTGGAAATCTCGGAATGATTTTTTTCCCTTTAAATAAAAATGGTGTCTAGCACCTCCCTCACTAAAATCTGAATTTCATGTCACATTAATGTAGTATAATTTTCATGTAGAGGATGTCACAGTGAATTTGATGCAACTTGACTTTTTATTACTTTTTATTTGACCACATTTAAACAAAAAATAAATCATACATTTTTTATGGCAAGAAGTCTTGTCTTTCGGCTTTTTCCCGGTTAGGGGTCGCCACAGCGGAACTCCGGTCCGCTAATGATTGTCAGTAGATTTTCACGAACGCCAAGGTGTCAGCTCGAAGTTCAACCTTCAACGAAGGCATGCCAATTTATGCATGTCTTTCAAACTCCCACCCAACCGCAGGGAGGACATGCAGACTCCATACAGAAGGCACTCCCTGCACTCCAGCTGAGAATCAAATGGGAGAACCTGTTGCTGTGAGGCAACAATGCTACCACTGCACCACCGCGGAAGTACTTTTTATGGCAAGAAGTAACAGCAGGAAAACTAAATGAGAAACGCACTCATTCAGTATGTTTAGTTTCGTGTGTATGAATGATTTGTTTTAAAGGTCTCACTGTATAGTCATATGAATGCTTAAAAAGGGGTGTTCTACTGCTGCTCAAGCCCCAGCTGCCCGAATTCCACTACCTTGCAGCCAGGGATTCAAGCATTGAGCATCTGTGAGCCAGTGCAAACAGCTGCTCGCATTCAAACTTCAAACAAAAGCCAAGGTCAGCTTCTGCATCCAATTGCATGCATTTTAAGGAAAGAACATCAGGACATGCTCATGAGCTAGGTAAGTTGGGAAGGGAAGTGGGGAGGGAAACTTAAGTTTAGGGAGGGGACAGGTATTTTAGGTTTAGGGAGCTATCGAGAGCTTAGCTTTAGGAAGAGGAGGGGATTTTCAGTTTAGGGAGGAATAGGTACATTAGGTTTATAGAGAGGAGGGGGATTTTACATTTAGGGATCGATCAGGAGTTTAGATTTGGGGAGGGAAGGAGATATTAGTTTAGGAAGTGATCAGTACATTAGGTTTAGGGAAATGATGGGGAGTTTAGGTTTAGGGAGTGATAGGTGCATTAGGTTTATGGAGGGGAGGGAGATTTTAGGTTTAGGGAGCAATCAGTAAATTAGATTTATGGAGGGGAGTGAGATTTTAGGTTAGGGGAGTAATAGTGTGTTTAGGTTTAGGGACTGGAAGGGCGTTTTTGGGTTATGATCAAGGTTCTGGTAGGGCTATAAATGATATGGCTTTGGGAAAGATGCTTAGATAAGGGACAGGAGTTAGTGGGAGTTACAGCACTTGCTGAAAAAATGTATTGACAGCGAGGGCGGGTTGTAGACCTCTTAACAAGCAAGTTTACCTTGTGCACAGGGCAACAGTGAAGGGATTTGGATGTAGGAAGATTTGTGTGCCAAACAAGGTATATAGAATTAGCATGGAAGAAGTAACTGGCTCTTGGGTGCATATTTTATGCAAGTAAAGGGGACTGTGAAAAGACAGTGACAGGTGTAATGAATCGAGAAAATGATCAGTATAAAGAACATACAACTGTGTCCAACTGTGGTTTGAGTAAGCAAGTGCAAGGTCTAAGAGGACTGCAACAGGAAACAGTCAGTAGGAAAGTCTGATAAAAGGAAGAAGGAAAGTGATCAGTGTGGTGAATCCACCCTGGAAACCCTACAGGATTCATAGCTAGGCTCTATGTGGTCACTCAGCCCACCTGACTGTACATCCTATAAAACTATGAACAAATAAACTGAAGAAGACTTACAGTAATCACTGTATTAAGTTTAGAAATCATGTGTTTTAAAGGTTTAGACATGATGCATTAAAGATTATTGTTATAATGCTGTAGTGCCTTCCTCTTTGCAAAATAAGTGGGCGACTAATGAGAGACAACCAGTTGTGTCAGTTCTGAAATTCAGGATTGGAGAAATTGTGTGCTGGGGATCCAGTTGCCATGACATAGCAGATATTGCTTTGACGATCTTTATTTGTCTGGGAGGGGGAACAAAACCTTAAGTGAAATATGTGTCTCTTTAGCAAACATTTAAAGGAGGCAGCAATGCATGAGAGAAGCAAAGTCCTTTCCAAAACATCAAAGTAATTAGTGATATAAACTCTGATAATATGAAAATTATAACAAGACCAGTGGTGAATGAAAAAAAGGCTGACAGTATGACTATGGGGTAAGCAGCAAGAATAAAAAAACAGAAGAATAAAAAGCACATTTTTGGCAGGACTGTCTGTAGTGGTTTTATGAAACAACAATGTATTATTATTGTGATAGTAACAGAAATATAGGGCTGCATTCATGGAGTCAGCTTGATATGTACATGGTTGTGTACACGTCACAGTACCTGTTTGATATTCAGCAAGCACCCTTTCTTGGTGCTGTAGGGTCCTCCAACACAACGATGTGCAGCATCACGGAGGGCTGGCCCCAATGGCCGTGCTGAATGCTAAGGACACATTCCAGGGGAGAGGCATATTCTAATTAGCCATGTAGTCTCGCCCCAGAACCACCTACAGGAAAGCATCTACACAGCTGAGCAATTCAAGAAAGTGCTCAGTTATGTATGTCAGCATGGCCATCCACACCACATTGTGGAGCTGATCACAATCAAAATACCATGCTCAACATGAATGTGGTGGAAACAGCTAGACACCAGGGCTTATTTAAAAGTGCCATAATGGCAGCTGCATCAACATGGGGATCAGGGTGGGGGAATCACAAGACACTTTGTATTAATGTTTAAAATATAATACCAGCACTGATGTTATTATAGGGACTAGGGATGCAGGGAAATAGTATACACCAGGGAAAACTCCATAAATTGCTGAAAGGCACAGAATACCATAATGGGGATTGGGGAGGACCACCAGATACACTCTGCCATAATGGCACCAACCACATACGGAGATTAGGAGTGGGGAGGACCACTGGAAACCAACAAGGTAGTATCACACTGGCTCTGACATCATCAGGTGTATCATAGGGTGGGGATACACCTTACACTAAGGCCTAATACATACGTGCCATAATGGCATTAAGCTATTATGTAATGGGAGAACCACGGGAGGGTAGATAGGGTAGGGGCAGGTACAAAGGACTGTGGTATGTGTGTGTTCATGTTCATGTACATATATGTGTGTGTGTGTGTGTGTGTGTGTGTGTGTGTGTGTGTGTCTGTGAGTGACTGGGCAGAATGCCCCTGTCTACATGAGCAGTAGGTTACTACTGTGATGCACAGATCGGCCATGTTGCAGTAGTGACTGCAATTTGAAAAACATGCAGATTAGCCAATAATGAGGTATTACCTCATCATGGCTAGCACGTTTCTGACTCACAGATGGGTAGGTTGCTCTGGAAGGCCCTTTCTAGCATGAGCCTTATGGCTCATGGTAGGAACTTTAATGAATACCCTGGATTGTGTGCAGGGACTGGGATGTATTCATATCACACTACACAGTGTGTTGGAGGGGTATTGTTGTGGGACATAAGTAAGATGAGGTATATCTAACTCTCCCTATAATGGAGGGAGTAAATCAAAAGAAGAAAAAAGCAAAAATGTCCGTAAGGAGAGTAAGTAATGACAGTCACAATGGGGACAGTAAATGATGTGAATCTCTCCACAAAGCATATAGCTATACAAGCATATATGTATACAGACCATCACGTCGTAGAGATAGAACAATAAGAAAAGAATAAGTAGTAGCCATACTTTAGAAGAAATGGGAAGGGTAATGGCATGCTTCTTTTTTCATTTGCCAAATGCAGTTAAGCATACAAGGCACAAGTACATCTTGTTGGGGTGACCCAGAAGTCCTAAGGCGCAAGTACATCTTGTCGGGGTGACCCAGAAGTCCTAAGGCACAAGTAGATCTTGTCGGATGACCCAGAAATCCTTTCTAAGTGACTTGCTTAAAGATATACATTATAGAGACAAAGGCTGAGGGAATCAGATGCATCATTAGAGGATGAAACTCCTTAACAACTTACAACCTCAGCCTTCAGAGCTATATTCATACCTCTCAACCACTTATGGCAAGAAACCTGGCCAAAGTCATAAAGACTGGGGGACAAAAATGCCCCAGAAATAGGAACAATTTTTAAAGTTACAAAGTTGATAGCATAACAGGTTTTGCATCCGCTTGAATTTCCAAAAGGATGCAAAGTATGAAACTCAACGGTTTGCCATTATTAATTGACTTCAATCCTCAATGCTTTGCCAGAAAAACACTTTATAAGAAACAGACCAAAAGTATGAGAAAAAAATCTTGACATTCTACAAAAATCTAGACAGCTTGGCTACATTGCCAGACTGAACTGAACTGCCATACAGTGACAAACTTGAAATGCTATAAATTAACTGCGATGCCATAAATGCATCAAAACAAAAAGCATATTTATTGTAAATACATTGAAATGTTTAGGCCTCAGAAGTGTGTTGCTTGAGACTGGCCAAGAAAACCTAGTGGCCTTTACTAGTTAGTTAATGTAAAGCTTCCTGATTTCACAAGAGTAGACTTTTATGAAGGAGATAGTGCATCAGAAAAAGCTCTTGCAATCAGACATTATAATACGTCTTTGTAAACCAGGTAGTTCCACTAGAGATGCAGTCTCTGTCCACGGCTAACCCAAGAGCAGTCTCTGCGTAAACGACTTTCTGAAGGTCTCACACCAGGCAAATGATGACTAAGGAAATTAAACCCTGTAGCACAGAAACTACAGATCACAACAATAACCTGTTACATCAACTACCAGACACAACGAGGTGATGCTGAAGAACAAAGGGTAGCACCAAAATATGCAAGTATGGAAACTAATAGCCTTTGAAATAAATATATTATAAAATGTGAAGGTAAAATCAATGTTTTTGAGAGATGTGGCATTGCAGGTTAGGGAAAGCATATGGCACTGTGAAAATATAAGGAAACACTGAAGATGGAGAGCAGTGCATGATAATGGAGAGCTCTGGACCTTGCCGGTGTTCTTGCATAGCTGTGAGAGTGTTATGACAGTAATGTACTTTTTACAGAGCTGCAACTGCTGTTACATTCTGGCAGTTTCTGGAGACTGGAGAAAGTGATGAAATGTGAGAATTTGAAATTCAGCCCATAGGAGAATGAAGTATGGTAAACTTACCATGGCTTGAAAGCAATGTAGAAACTTTATTTGGTATGTTATCTCAGTGGTACTAATTACCTCTAAAAATCAGAAAACTTAAAAGAATGTTGTGACACCACTGCACTGGCCTAGTAATCAAGGAGCCTCAGTCCTCACCACTGGCAACAGTGAGGGATGTACACAATGGGAGGATGACAGGTACATACATAGTAAAGTGCAATTTCCCTTAAGAGCACACAGAGATCACATTCAGTCTAGGGCTGGTTTCTCCCTCCAGATCCCCAATAAGACTTCCCACTGGCACAGCTATAGGGTTAAGATCTCAGCTGAGGGGCCAAGCTAAGTCCTCCAGCATCCTGTCTGTCCAGCCAGTGCTTCATGTCCTTGCCCAAGTAGGTGACACACCCTTTGAGATTTGATTTATATACAAACACACAGACACTCCTGGGGAAGGCTGGCACAGGTTTACTAGCTATGCTCCCTTGTGCCCAGACTAAAAGGTAGTTATCACTGCCACCAACCCCTACTTATCAGCTACTATAAGGCCCTTACAAAAGGTGTCCAGTCCTACTGTGTAATGTTACTATCATCCAAATGGTAGTTTTGACCAAGGGTCAGGCTATTTATGATGGACTGTACGGTGTCACCAAATACATATGCAAGTACTCTCAGAGCTTAAATATGTCTCCTAAATATCAGCCACAAAGATAGGTTTAAATATATTTAATAATAAATAATAAAAGAACAAGATAATGCTCAGAAAATAAACACAGTTAATTCAGAGTTCAGAATCACAGGAAATATTTTACAACAACATTGCAGGACAGTCTCAAATAACTACAGAAAACATCTAAACTAATATTCACTACATTTCTATCTATATCTAAAAGAGATACAATGCCATAAGAACGTACTTACAGAGCAAAGCAAATGCATATGATGATGATGAATGGATGTTCTTGCTAGGTCCAAGACAACATACAAAATGCCCAGTCTCTCTCTGAGAGAGCTCTTAATATCAAATATTACTGCTGGGTTAGCTTGGCTGACATCAGTTTTTGTGACCTGACTTTAGTTCCCAAGCTAAACCAGAAACTAACAGAGTTTACATCTCAGTGTGAGAAATGCATATATCTCAGAACTGTGCAGCTGCTAGGAAGTCATAAAGCAATAAAACACTTTCACATTTTAGACCTAGTAATTACTTCTCTCCAAGACAATAGAAAAAACTTCTAGTTCTAGTCATCCCATCTCCTTACTGCATTGAAACTAACTTTTATAACACAATTGTAAAGCACTTAATTTCAACTTATTTTCTTGAAGTTTTGTAAATGAATCGTCTATGTTCCAGCAGGGTATTCTGTGGTTACATTCTTGAAGCTCAGTACATAACATACAGTTCTGTATAAATCATATCAATATTAACAAATGACATAGAATTATTTACAAAATTCCAGATAGCTGGGCCAGCAGTGTCACAATCCCCCCCCCCCCAAAATAAACCTCAAGCTAGTTTTTCAAGTGACACTTGAGAAATGCTGCTTGAAAGGGTTGAGCCTATCTGGGAATACCTTACCCCATTCCCTGTCTTGAGAGCCCATCTCTGATGGCATTGCTAACCCCACTGCAGTGCTGCACTGTCTCATCATATGTCTGCAACTCTAGGCTCCACCATAGTAATTTGGGATTTGGCTGGCTGGTTCCCTGTAGCCATAGATCCCCCTCAGACTCCTCCTGCCTCCTATTGCCAATACTTAGAACCAGGGCCTCCCTATCATGGTAAGGTTTCATCATGTTAACATGGTACAGTTTGTGCCCCTACCTCCTGCCTAGCAGTTCTACCATGTAGTTAATATCACTGACCTTCCTTACTACCTTGTAGGGTCCATCCCAGGCTGCCTGCAGCTTGTTATGTCTGAAAGGAATGAGAACCCTACTCTCTAGCTCAAGCATTCTTGTCATACCAGACCTTTATCTGCTGGTGGGCTTCTGCCATGTTCTCCTTGGCCAAGCCCATGAGTTCCCTGAGCCTTGTCCTGAGGATTAGGACATATGCCAAAACAGACTCCTTGTGGGATTCACACTCACCCTCCCACTCATCTCGAATCACTTCTAGAGGTCCCCTCATCCTATGCCAATACAGCAACTCAAAGGGTGAGAAACGTGGATTCATGGGGAACCTGTCTGTAAGCAAACAACAGACGGAGTAAATATTGTCCCAGTCCCTCTTAAACAGGTCTGCAAATGCCTGTAGCATCATCTTGAGTGTAGAGTTTAACCTCTCAACAAGACCATTAGTCTGGGGATAGTAGGGGGTAGTCTTTAGGTGCTTCACCCCACAGTGCTTCCACAGACAAGGTAGCAGGTCTGACATGAAATTGGCACCTCTGTCAGTCAGTATTGCTTTTGGAAAGCCTAACAAAGTATTTGCCACCTTTTCTGCCTCAATGGAGGACAGTGTTACTGCCTCAGGGTATCTGGTAGCATAATCTACTACCACTAGGATATACTTTTTCCCTGTGGAACTTTGAGTATTCAGAGGCCGCACAATATCCATAGCTACCCTCTGAAATGGCTCCTCAATCACAGGCAAATGCATCAAAGGAACTTTCATCTTCTCTCCTGCCTTTCCTACCTATTGGCACTACTCACAGGTCCTGCAGTACCCTGTTACATCTCTGGAAATCCCAGGCCAATAAAAGATCTGCATAATACATCTCTTTGTATGTTTTATGCCCATATGACCTGCAAAGAGAATATCATGGGCTATGGCTAGAAGTGCTAGATGGTAGACTATGGGCGCTGCCAACTCCCCCTAGCCCTCCCTCAGGGGTCCACTCTCTATACAGTAACCCTTTGTCCCAGTATACAGATTCCCCTTTTCCTTGAGAATCAGGTGCCTCACTAGCTACCTCCCTCAGGCCTTGTAATATAGGGTCTGAGAGCTGAGCTTGTCACAACTCTCTCCTAGTAACCCTTTCCAGCTCCCCTTCCACAGGAAGTCTGGCATTCTCTGACAGCAGTGCCTGACTGTCAGCCTGAGTACTACTGAATATATAATCAGAGCTCCTACTTGCTGCATGTGTTTTTAATGTTTAAATTGCACACACACATTGAAGAAGTGCTTTTATGACGTGAATACGTGGGCTAGCTATACCTGAAGTGCTTTTACTGGCAATTTTCCAGTTGTACAATCGTGAACAATTGATTTAGTTTTTCTGGTATATCTTTAAAATCTGGCAAGTGTTTATTTACTGCATTGGTCTCTTGCTTAGGTTTCTTAGCTATAAATCTTAGTTCATTCTGAAGTATGCTACTTTACCCCCCACCACCATCAAACCTTTCTGAATTTATTATTATAAAATAACTGCCTGTTGTTGCCTTCATGCTTAGCCTAGAATCTCTGCTTTTCTCTTTTCCTAGTTGAACTCTATAGTTCCCTACAAAATGGTGTCTACAGGACTGCAATCAGTTTCTCTCAGCATTTAAACAGAGTAGGTTGTACACACAAAAAACATTTGTTAAGCTTTCACTTACAGTGCTGTGTGATTAAGCAGGTCACCATATTGGTCAGCCATAGGGCTCTTTTTTTCTACTTGAGTGTTTGCCTCCTTCGACTGTAACTTAAGTAAATTGACTCTTACATTAAGAGCTATAATACTTACCTTATAGCTTTAGGACACCTTAGGAAACCTTGTAAACTGCAATAGCCCCTCTACATTCACTCTCGCTATTCTCGAGCTCTCTTCGCTCCCCTCCCTGCCCCCAATTTCCTCCTGCCCCTAGTACCTCTATATTTATAGTACTATAGCCACACCCCCACTTTCTAGATCCTATCTGCTTTCATCTGGGATAATTCCACCCACCCGCATTCTTCTACCTATATTTTAATAGCACCTATTAGCTTTCATCTGGAATTCTCCCCTCCCCCTTCCAGTACCTTTACCTCACCACTCTATCTTCTTGTGTTGCATCACTAGGTAAAACAGTTCCTTAACTCACTAGCTGAATCACAGATAATGATATACTCCTCTTTACTACCCCTCTTGTTCACACCATACCTCCTTACCTTGTATGAAAACCAGTTTCTCACGGGATTTCAGGTCCCAAAAGGCCATACTATCACCCCAGCTGTAAATCCTTCCACCTTCAACCATACTTACAGTACCAGATCCTATCCAACATCTTGTTCAGTCTATCAACATCTCAACCCCAGGCGCATTAGTTCTGGATCTAAACACTACCACAAACTAATAAACAAATTCCTGAAGTTCATCACCAAGTATAGACTCAACCTAATTCTTGGTGGTGATATTCACCCCAACCCTGGCCCACTCACTTCAGATACACATACCCCCTCTACTTGCAATCTCAGCTACAAACCTACAATTAATAAGCCAACTAACTCTCTCCTAGACTGTCATCTCAATATTAGAAGCATTAATAACAAGGTACATGAATTGCATGCACTTCTGGATGTCCACTCCCCTGAGATTCTCTGTTTATCTGAAACCTGGTTAAAACCTAACACTAAAGACAATGAAGTGTTACCACCTGGGTACAACATACACAGGCTGGATCGTGCTTCAAGGAAGAGGGGTGAGGTAGCTGTACTCTATAAATCTGAGTTGAATGTCACCATAGATGTAATACAACCACTTCAGATTAATAACTCAGAGATTCTTGCCACCAAATTGCAACTTAATAAAAATAAATGCATTAATATCATCTGTATGTACATTCCCCGGGTAACAATATATCTACATTTGAAGATATCCTTCACTGGCTATCATGTCACTACCCCCAAGAAACCCTACTACTTGGAGACTTTAACATAGACTGGGGCACCTGTTCCTCAGAATCCCCAACCACCCATATTAACCTGCATGCATTTACACAAATTATATCCACCCCTACCAGGATAGGTAAACCCAACCAAAAAGAAAGTATACTTGACTGGGTACTCATAAATAGTCACCCCCAACTGTACACCTCTGGTACCCTCCTTGATGGCCTAAGCGATCACCTTCTCACATATGTAATTAAGCACAAAACCATTAATTCCCAACAACCCTTACTCAGAAAGGTTAGAAACAATAAAAATTTTGACCCTGCCAAATTCCAACAAGAACTAAACTAATGTAATTGGTCTATCCTAAAACACCTCCCTTAGAGGAAGCAGTAGCTTACTTTAACAACAAATTCCTTGAGATCCTTGATTTGCATGCACCTGTTCGTTCAAAGTGAACCAAGGCAAAACCTGCGCCATGGCTTTCTAAAGAGTCTAAACTCAAAATTACCCTTAGAAACAAAGCATGGGCTTTATGGCGTTCTTCTAAAGACCCTCAAGATCACATTAAATACAGGCAATCCAGGAACGAAACCAAAAAATCAATTTTACAAGACAAAAAACTAAACTACTGTAATTTACAGACAGTAAATCAAAATAACCCTAGAAGTTTTGGGCAGGTTTAAATAATCTACTACATCCTGGACAAACTTCAACCCCAATCCCTGCTGCTACTATTGATAAAACCCCTGAAGATGTTTCTGACAGTTTTAACCAATTCTTTACTGAGACAATTCAAGCCCTAGCTAGCCAACTACCTCCTAGCTCCCCTGGTCCTGAAAGTAGCACCCCTAGAAACCTGATCGCGTTCAGCTTCCAACCAGTCACCACTTCACTTATCCGTACCTTGATCAATAAATTAAAACCCACTACACTTTCTGCTGATCAACTCCCTGCCGAGTACCTACAAAAATCAGCTGATGCTATTGCTTACCCCGTCTCAATACTAATCAGTCGAACCATAGTAGAAGCTAAAATTCCCACCATCTGGAAAATATCCTATGTAATCCCACTTCACAAAGGAGGCAGCTCTACTGAATTCTCCAATTACAGGCCAATAGCTATACTCTCTCCACTTGCAAAGATTATGGAAAAATGTATTCATAGACAACTCATGCACCACCTAATCCAGAATCACTTTATGACAGACACTCAGCATGGCTTCCGTCCTCATCACAGCACTACTTTAGCCCTCCTAGCCTTTACCAACACCATAAACCATAATCGCAACAATAATTATATATCCTCAGCTCTCTTCTTGGATCTTTCCAAGGCATTCAATATGGTTGATCACCAACTTTTAATCCACACCCTGCAAACATTCTGTCTAGATACTAGAGCCCTTCAGTGATTTCAATCCTACCTGAATGGTCGACAGCAGGCTGTCCTCTGGCAGAACAAACTCTCTAACCTTCTACCTAACACTCTTGGAGTACCAAAAGGCTCTATACCAGGGCCCTTGCTGTTCTCCATCTTCATTAACGACCTTTATACTGTCATCCCAAAAGTCAGCTATATCCAATATGCTGATGACTCTACTGTGATTTGCTCGGCCACATCTCCAGTAGAGTTATGGTCAACTACCCAGACCACCTTTAATACAATAGAAAACTGGCTTTCTGAACATCGTCTGATCCTAAATCCCAAAAAAAACTAAAATGCTGTTATTTTCACCAACACGTAGGTCTACCACTTTCACCTTTACCATAAAATCAAATGATGGCACAATAATCTCCCCTGACCCCTCTACAAAACTATTAGGTGTCATCATAGACAATAATCTAAAATTTGACCTACATGTTAACCAAACTGTCAAAACCATCAATAAAAAACTAGGGTCACTTTACAGAATAAAAGCCTTCCTAACCCCTCCAGCTAAAATTGTCATAGCTCGCTCTCACCTTCTTTCAACCCTTCTGTATGCATCCCCTCTACTCTTGAATTTAAACAAGACTGTCCTTAACAAACTCTCAGTTTGCTACAACCACATTGCCAGGTTTGCCACTGGGCTGCCTTTTAGGACACATCATTGCATCAATCTAAATCAGCTTGGGTGGCTTGAACTACTCAGCCTAATCCAGTATAACCAACTGATTATGGCCTATAAAATCCTCTATAATCCAGACAATACTCCTGCACTTAAAAATATTATCACCCCCTATAACAATCCTAGACCACTTCAATCCTCTAACAAACTACTAATTCAGACTAGCAAAATTAATAACACAGCCGGTGATTCTCTCTTTGCAAACTCTGTAAGTAGATCATGGAACTCTCTTCCAGCTGATATAACCTTACTTTAAACCTTAGGTCAGTTTAAAACTAGATCAAACAACATTTGTCACTTAACTGGCTATGTCAATGTATCAAGCCTGGCTAACTCTCTTCAGAATGTGTAAAAATCTGTTAACCAGTTTACTGTGTAATTTAATTTAATCCTGACTTGCACCTAGGGTTGCCACCTTTTTAAATGCCCAAAGTGGGACATTTTTGGTACAAACATCAGATTTTGCAGGCCAAAACATACTCACGGCCAGCACTTCCCTTTTTTGCCTAAATAAAAGGTTATTCTTGTAGCATTTTAGTTGCTTATTCTGTTTCTTATAACATTTAGGTGTTTCAGATACAGAATAACTGTTTTATGCAACTATCGCATAAAATATAGGAACTAATTTTGTCCTAAAATCTCAGGACAATTCCCATTTTTATACTTTTTTAGCAGGACGCAACTGCCCAAAGAGGGACTGTCCCTCGCAAAGTGGGACAGGTGGTAACCCTACTTGCGCCCAGGATTAACTGTAACCTGTGGAACTTGTTTAACTTGCTTACTTATGTAATCTCTGTAAATAGTCTGTTTGTAATATGTAATGCTTGTATTATGTAATGCTGTATCTGCTTACCGTTGGAGCTTTTCTCCCCGGGCCTCCGCTGAAAATGGACATGCATCCCGTCGGACTATCCCGGTCAACAAATGTAAAATAAATAAAATAAAAAATACTACTCACCTCTGCCCTTGCAGTCACTTTGTCCAAGGGAACATCAGTACCTATAAGCAGCTGTGGCTCACCTTCAGTCTCACTGCTACAGGGTAGCTCCCTCCCTGAAGTAACCACCTCACCAGTCCTGGATGCAAGTATGCGGTCTGTTTGTGTGTCCCCCAGGCTACCAGACCCACATGCTTGTCTCCAAGCTTAACTTCGTGTAACTGCATGCACATATGATACTGCATTATCAAAATTATTCCCTATCAGGACATCTGCAGGGATATCCTCAAACACACCTACTTTCTGGCTCCCTTTTCCACCCTCCCAGTCAAGATGAACCTTAGCCAAAGATATTTGGAATGGGGTCCCTCTTAAAGCTCTGACTGGAGTAGACTGCCCAAGCAAGTAGTGCTCCTCTGTAACCATTGCAGGCTTCACAATGGTTAGATCAGAGGCTGTGTATCTTTTAGCAGTGGCCTCTTTCACCTCCATTAAGATGGGATATAATCTCTTGTGGTAGTTTGGTACCCTTGTTGTCTCGGGACAACTTACTGTTGGTATTTTGACATTCCCACTTACTGGCTCTCCCACCTTTTGTTCACCACCTTGCCTCTGTGGACATCTGTATGCTACATGGCCCCACTTGTTGCATTTAAAACATTTAAACCTTGGTCCTGGATGTGTACCTGGACTAGTGGCTTCTCCTGCTACTGACGGACTCTGTTGGGGCAGTCTAGGAAGCCCACCATGGGTTCCCTTAGACCCATGAGCAGCACTGGGTGTCCCTTTCCTGTGCCGTGATGCCCTGCTTGCTAGGTATAGGCCTCCCAACTCATCTGCAGTAGTGGATTGTTATAGGTTCATAGGTAGGAACTAGGCTATTGGCCGTAGGGCCTGTATAAGCCTAGACAAAAAGGTATCCTGGCTTTCACCACACAAGAAAATTATTATCCTGTACCCCTGTCGAGCAGATCCACAGAGGTGATCCCTGGGGTGAATTTCCTATTTCCCATCCAATCATCAAGACTTTTCTTGAAGAGTGCTAATGAAGAGCTTTGTTTGATACAGGTAGGTAGTTTGTTCCAGAGTACGAGAAATCTCTGGGACAGAAATCTATCCCTCCAGCATGTTCTGTTTGTTGTGGTGACAAGGTTTAGGTCCCTAGATCATGTAGCTTGGAGGGAATGGGATTTCTTTAAGTGGAGCATGTCCAACAACTCTGGGTTTGACATAGCTTTGTATGTTAGGCAGAGATCGCCTCTGAGTAGGCTATATGTGACAGAGTAAAGCTGGAGTTTTTTGAGGCGGTCTGCTTAGGGCATCTGTTTGAGGCCGGTAATCCTCTTTGTGAGGTATTTCTGTGGCCTTTCCAGTTGTTGTAGATGTCTTGTGAGGGCCTTTCTAGTTGTTGTAGATGTCTTGTGCGGTACATACCAAAAGGGGCGTTGTACTCTATAATGGGTCTTATGAGTGATGAGTAGAGGGGAACAATGACCTCTTTTCTCCTGGATGAGAAACCCTTTGTGATGAGGTGTGCCACGTAGAAGGATTTCCTGACTACTGTGGCGATGTGTTTATCAAAGGAGAGACTACTGTCCACCTGTGCCCCAAAGTCTCTTTTCACACCTTCGGTGGTAAATAGACTACCACCTATGTGGTAGCTCATGGGTACAGAATTTTTACCAAAGGGGATGACACTGCACTTTTTGGCATTGAGCTTGAGGCCATGGCTTTGACACCAGACATCTGTCTCAGTGAGGCCCTTTTGTAGGATGTCCACATCGTTAGGAGTTTTGATTATGGCTCCTAGTTTGGAGTCATCTGCGAACTTCATTAGCAAAAGACTTTCTGTGTTAGCCTGTACTTCAGAAAAGTAGATACTAAACAGGAGAGGACCCAAGACTGAACCCTGTAGTACTCCACTTGTCACTGGTCTGAAGTCGGATTTGGAGTCTGCTACTTTCATAGTGTGAGTTCTGTCAGTGAGCCAGTTGGCAACCCATCTTGTGACGTAGGGATTTATACCTAGTTTAGCTAGTTTATTCAGAATGGGGGATGGTGTCAAAAGCCTTGGCGAGATCTAGATAGGCTGTGTGAACCACCTTACCCTCGTCTACGGCTTTGGTGACTGCTTCAAAGAAGTCTATCAAGTTTAGGAGACATGATCTACCTTTTACAAACCCGAACTGGGTGGGGTCCAGAGTTTGGAGATTACCAATGTCTTTGTTTATAAGTTCCATGATGACACGTTCCATGGCCTTGCAGACCAGGCTCATTAGGCTAATGGGGCAATAGTTCCCTGGGTCCATGGTGGCTCCCCCTTTGCGGAGTGGGATAACCGTCGCTGTGCACCATTCAGTGGGCACGAAGCCTGAGGTGAGGCTATGATTGAACATGGTGCTTAGGTGGGGTGCCAGTTCATTCTGTAGTTCGTGTAGAACACAGCCTGGGATGTTGTCAGGTCCCATGGATGCTGTGTTCTTGACTTTGGAGAGTGTGGTTTTTACCTGTGCAGCCATGACTACAGGAACTTTGCATTCTTCCGATATAGAGATGGGCCCTTTACGGGGTGAGATGGGGGTAAAGTTAGCACTGAACCTATCTGCCAGGATGTTGGTTCTGTATATTTAGTGCCATTGTGCTGTAACTCAGAGCAGAGCTGAGTGTCTATCAGCTAACCAGATTCTCATGTCCTCAGGCAATGTGCTAAGGGTTTATTCCCTCCCAAAAGGTCGGCCAGCCCTTCAAAAGTGGTGATCTGACATCCACTCACCCACCTATGAAAATAAGTGCTCAGTTCAGCAACATATTCACACACACTTTCATCTGCCTTGTGTCTCTTCTCACAAAATGTTTTCCTATAAGCTTCAAGTGTTAACTTAAAACATTCTAAAAGACAGTTCTTTGAAACATTATAATTTAAACAATCAGTATCAGACAATTTAGAAATAACAGTTAAAGGTTTACCATGGAGTAAGGGGGGTCAGTAACCGTACCCACAGCCCTTGGTGAACATTATACTGTTTACATACCCTCTCAAACATATGAATGAAAGTATCAAAATTAACCCCCCTGTAAATTGTGGGAGAAATTTACTGCCCTTTGTTGCTTCTGCAGTTCGGTTACTGCCTTCCCCATTACCTCCATGTCTACGACAAAGAGTCAGCATCTCCTTTTCATGCTGCCTCTGCCTCTCGTTCTCCTCACTTCCAGGCATCACAGTTTCTCATTTTCCTCAGCCTCTAGACATCTCAGTCTCTCTGCTGCTTCTATTTCCGAACGCTTGGCCTCCAGCTCAAGTCTCTTTAATTCCAGCAGGGTATGCTGTGGTTACATTCTTGAAACTCACTACATAACATACAGATTTGCATAAATCATATCAATATTCACAAATTACATAGAATTATTTACAAAATTCCAGATAGCTGGGCTGGCGGTGTCACAAATGTCAACACTGTGTTATCATCTCATACATTTGAAAGGTTATTTCAAGGCATTTTGTTGGTAACACAGTTAGAGCAATTTGATCTTATGCATTCCAGTTACAACCACATAGTGTATTGATTTATTCCTGTATTATTTTTCATCTTTCCCTTGTAAACCTGTTCAGAAATGTGCACTTTTATACTTACAGGAGAGAGAGAGAGAGAGAGAATGAAAAAAGAAAAAAAAAATGAATGAAACGTGACATATTGCAAAGCAGAACTTCCACAGTTTGTAATTACACTGGGGCACAAAGACAGGCACATGTACACACACACACACACACACACACACATACGTGTGTAGAGATTCCAGTAAAGGCAAAAATGATGCAGAATGAACCAAAAATACGCAGGGTAGACTAAGTGCACGGATTAAACCAAAATACTCAAAAGTCCAAAAATGAAATCCAGCACAAAGGGAAGATGGAAATTTTAAGAATTTATTGTGGCAAGCTCCATAAATAAACTATCCACAGCAAACCGGTTTCGGCTGTAAGTTCAAGCCTTCTTCAGTGCAAAAAGTATATACATTAGAGCAAACCCTAATACCTGCTTATATATGTGTACATAAATTAGCTAAAAAGGCTTAATAGCTTAATTGGAGTGTTTAGTCATTAGTTAAACAGAAAACAAACAATCCAAGGCTGAAATTAGCTTAACTCATTCAGGCCTGGTTTAAATAGAGCACCTAGCCTGATTATCCAAGAGGATTCCTTATTATTTAATATATTATGCCAACCAGCTTTGGATGTCTTATTCATTTGTATTTTGTCTATGATAGTGAACGTAAATTTAGCAGTTTTGTGTACTAAAGTGTGTTTGTAAAGAGCGTTTGAAATTCTTTTATTTCTAATTTCACTTAGATGTTCACTGATATGATGTCTAAAAGGTCTGGACGTTTGTCCAACATAAAATGAAGAACAGATACAGGTGGTTAAATAGATGCTCCAATCACTACTGCAATTCCCAAAACGTCCGATTTGATAAAGTTTAGATGTGTTACAACTAGTGAATTCCTTGGTTTGAAATATGTGTGAACAAGCACTACAATGACCACACAGAACACAACCTGTTAATGTATCACCAAATAAAGTTTTTTGTAGAGTGATGGGTGGGTTATAGCGTTTATAGTGGGTTAAATATGCATTTATTGTTCTACCTCTTCGATAAGAAAATGAACATCGAGGGTCAAGTATTTCATTCAATTGGTCATGGGCCAACAAAATGTCCCAATGGTTGTTGATAATGTTTATAAACCTATAGGTATTGGCCCCAAAGGTGGTCACAAGCCTAATAGGCTGTGATTTCTGTGTACTGTCATGACCAGTTCTATCCTCATATTCTAAAAGTTGAGATCTGTCTATTTGATCCACCTGAGTTATGGTCCGAGAAATACAATCCTTACGGTATCCTCTGGTAAGCAATCTGTTGGTTAAATCCTGTTGGCATGCTTGAAGACTTTGTTCAGAGGAACATATACGTTTGGTACGTAAATATTGTGACTTTGGAATGTTGTTGATGATGTGGCGAGGGTGATGACTAGAGGCATGTAATAGTGTATTGTATTCTGGAAATTTCCTATGTACCTGAGTCTCTAAAGTATGATCATCCTGTCTGGTGATGGTAACATCCAAAAATATAATTTGCTGATACGCAATGTGTAATGTAAACTGAATACCCCATTTGTTCTCATTAAAATATTGAATAAATTCATGCACATATGATTGATCACCCCGCCACACCATCCAACAATCATCCAAATAACATCTCCAAATATCCAGCTGGTCGAGAAAAAGATTATGGCTATCATCATATATTAACTGTTCCTCCAAAAATCCCATTAACAGATCAGCATAAATAGGAGCTAAGAATGCTCCCATTGCTGTGCCACGGACCTGCCAATATGTTTTACCTTGAAATTGAAAAACATTTTTAGTCAGTACATGTTCAGTTAAGAATAAAAGGGGTGTATTGAAACCAGGGGTGTATAACTGTGATTTTTCCAGCCAATATTGAATGGCCTCTAATCCTGCCCAATGTGGTATGCTTGTATAAAGGGAGGTGACATCAAGTATACATAGGTACCAATCTGGTTCCAGTTGTGCATCCTGAATGATGTTAAGGAATTGAGTAGTGTCTTTTAACCTAGACCTAACCATAGATAGTAGAAGTTGCAGATATTCAGTGAGGAAGGCAGATAAAGGTTCAGTCAAAAATCCCCTCCCAGACACAACCGGTCGTCCCAGAGGACAGGTAGAATTTTTATGTATCTTGGGAAGTAGATCTAAATATTGGGAATTGGGATCTGATACCTTCAATTGTCTGCAGGTCTTCTGGTTGATAATGCCTTCCTCTGTGGCTAGGTCTAGAAAAGAATCTCTTTTTTGAAATTAGGAGTTGGATCAACAACCATATGTATGTAAAAATGGCGATCGGACAATTGCTTGTCCGCCTCAGCCTGGTACATGTCCCAATCCATTACCACAATGCCACCTCCCTTGTCAGCTGGTGATATGACTATGTCATGATTAGAACTAAGATCATGTAGGGCTTGTTGTTCTGCTTTAGTTAGGTTATGTCTAATCATCTGGTATTCATGAGAGAAATGTAGGTCTTTGAGAACACATTCCTTAAAAATGGCCACATGTTTGTCCATGGGGGGGCTGAAAATTAGATTTACCAAATTGAAAACCAGTAGCTCTTTGAGTATGTGTTGTATCCGAAAACAATATTTTCAGGTTAAGTAATCTACAGAAATCATTCAATTCATTAACCAAAACATGTTCGGTCACAACAAAATTCGGTACAAAGTTTAGACCCTTCTACAATACTTTATTTTGCACATCAGACAGTTGGTATGAAGAGATATTATGTACATTGTTTACTGTGATACAATCTTCTCTAGTAATTGTTGAATGTTCTGTGTGGTTGTCTTTTCTATGTTTTCTGCCCCCCCCCTGTGTTTCTTATGCCTAAAGGGACTGCATGAGGTTTCCTTTTTGCTACTGGAGATTCTTGGGTAGAAAGGGAACCTAAATCAGTGGCAGAGGATGAATCCTCCTCAGAAGTGCCACTATATGCCTGTATTGTTTTTCTGAGTCTAGATCTTGGTCTCTTTTTTCTGTTATTTGTTTTGAGACCTGAATCAGAAAAACTATCATTTTTTTGGGTAACAAGGGGTTTTCCTTTTTCATAATTTAAAATATCCCTTTGGAACTTCTGGGTTTTCTTTTTTATAAGTTGTTCTTCTAGTGTTGATAGATCTTTAGCCAAATTGGTTAGATGACTACTAAAAAAACTCTCAGACTCATAAGCCTTGGCCTCTTGACAATTAGCAGTAACCTCCTTTATCTTTGTCTCAATCATTCTTTCATAGCAGGAGATCAAAATATCTACAAAAAACATGGATGCTTTGTGTTGTGCTTGGGCCCAGTCCTGAGACAGTTGGTCATCAATTTGTCCCACCAAGGGTTGAATCCTGACACGTAAACCTCTTGGTGTAATATCCTTAAGCTTGTAGGCCTTGAAAAGTTTTAGATGCCAAATATTAGTCCTAAGGGTCCTCATGTTTTTAGCCAATTTTTGAAATAATAACCCACAAAGATATTTAGGGTCTTCTTTTTCAAGAGTTGGATTGGTAGACTTAAAAGGCTGTAAACCAAAAGCCTCTAGGTTGTCTCTGTCAGCAGATAGGCCCTGCAAAATCCCAGTGAGATCCATAGTGTCAAATAAACCAGAATATATCTGTAATTTTTAGACAATACTGTTAATAAGCCAAAATATATAGATATATATTCTGATAAGTGAGTCTCCTCCAAGATAAGTAAGTCTCATATATTGACTTATTACAGACTCTCTTTTTACTAAAGTTCTGGTGCTGAGCAAAGCATGATAGCAAAAAAAAAATGTTATTCTATGTATATACATATATATATATATATATATATATATATATATATAAAACTAAGGAGAGACTTCAACAAATGTTGCTCACAACAACCCTTGAGTTATTACAATCATCCAAATTACTTGGATATAAGGTCCAAAAAAACTTCTTGATAGTAAAAAGGACTGTAGCCGACCTTCGTCTCAGCCACTTGTCATATAGTTTTTTTATTATTGTGAAATCCACTGCCCTTAATAGCAAACACGTAATTAAAGGTGACTGGCTTCGTCTCTGTCACCTGGTCTAAACAAAAAATATATTTGGGGAATTTTATATATAGAAAATCAGATGTCAGTACAGACCAGCAAACCTCAAGAATCCCTGTGTAACTAGGTCTGATTTAACTTATTGAATTCTTGAATTTATATACCATGTGAAATTGTAGGAAAAACTCACTGAGGGGGGTTGTGACCAGCATTCAGAAGGCTTATATTCAAAAATGCAAATCCTAAGTATATAGATCATGTAAAGCCCATGTACAGAACATAGAAAATGCTAGTCAATAGTTAGTAAAAACAGACTATATCTAGTTATATTTGTACACCATGAAAAATCTCACTGGAGTATGCCAAGACCCACACAGAATGAATAATCCAAGGACATAGATACCTAAACTCCTTTACATATTCTTAGTGCCAGAACCCAAAAAGCATCATAATACAAAGTCATTTGACTATGAACATCTTAATTCAATAAAAGGAGAACGAATATTGTTTAGCAAAAGTGCAATATATGCTGTATACTAGCTTGAATATCTTAGTTGTTATTTTTTGTCCAATATGCTGCCAAAAACGTAAAGAATGTACTCATCTATAACTTATACAACCATAAATGAGAAAGATGGTATGTTTATGGCTAAAAAACATCTATTAATAATTGGCTAGTTTACTATCAAAAGTGTTCAAAAAGCCAAAAGCACCAAGTTAAACAAGTCAATGTATAAAGTACCAAACCAGCAGTTGTTTGCGCCCTAATCTAACCAAAAGTTAAATAAAAACATAGTTCAAAGTGCCCAAACTCAATTGTCTCGGTTGTTAAAGGTTCAAAGAATGTAAAAAAAATGTCCGTTTATACTATCGGATCGCAACGTGGAAATAGCGTCCCACTCTGCAACCATCAGTAATAACCATTCAAATTTCAAAACATGAAATGTCTCATAAACACTGTTTAAAATAATAAAAAAACAGTTTAAAATGTCCAAACCCAACCGTTTAGGCTGATTTTGTTTCCCCAATATAGAAAAAAATCCCACTGTGGAAATGGCGTCCCGCTTTACCACCAAGAAGTCTGTAATGGCCCTGTAGAAAAAAAGTCTAATTTGTGTTTGATCAACTCTGTAGCTGAAAATGGCATCCCTCTGTACGGCCAAAGTTTTCGCTTATCAATCGTCATGCAGTACACACAAAAAATATGTCCCTTGTAGATTGGTAGATTAAAAAATGAATGTGACCATACTTATGTATCGAGCTAGTCCATCCAATTGTACATACAAACACCAACCACTGAAACTCCAAATTCTTGTGTAAGGCCCAGTCAGTAACTCTTGAAACTTAGCAGTAATGAGTAGCCAGAAAAATTATCCCACCTTCAAGAAAGTCCCTGATTAGATCCAATAAGACACCAAATCCGAAGAACGAACTTGTTTAGAAAACGAATATACCCAGAGTTGAAATCAAACGCTCTGAAATACATGAGTTAGTAGAGTGTGATGCTTTGCATCTTGGTAGACAATATATTGAAGAAAAAATGTTCAAGAAAAAACTGCTGATGGTCAAAAATTGTCATTTGTATGGATTATATAAACATCAGAAAATGTTTTTAGTGAACTAAAGATTACCACTCCAAATACAAAAAAAAGCAGGAAGGGCAATGCAGCCACTGATAGATACAACCTTCCTTCCCAAGCGTCTCCAGCGTATGAACCGAATACCAACAGACTGAACCAAAAATACGCAGGGTAGACTGAGTGCACGGATTAAACCAAAATACTCAAAAGTCCAAAAATGAAATCCAGCACAAAGGGAAGATGGAAATTTTAAGAATTTATTGTGGCGAGCTCCATACACAGCAAACCTGTTCCGGCTGAAAGTTCAAGCCTTCTTCAGTGCAAAAAGTATATACATTAGAGCAAACCCTAATACCTGCTTATATATGTGTACATAAATTAGCCAAAAAGGCTTAATAGCTTAATTGGAGTGTTTAGTCATTAGTTAAACAGAAAACAAACAATCCAAGGTTGAAATTAGCTTAACTCAAAATGATGCAGAAACCTTAATAATGTAGCTTTCCACCTCACAATAAGCCTTTCTGATTCAAAGACTGTTCTTTCTCTATTTTTTCCTGAGAGCATCCACACCGCAAAGAGCACCTTCGTTGAGGAAAATACTTGCTATTGAGGCAGTCCAGAACAAGGAGAGTGGGTAGTGCTAATTAGTCATGTAATCATTCCCATAAAAGCAAATTGAGTCTGAGAACATGTAGAAGGAAAAAGTGAATACTGCCTTTTGATGACATTTCTCTGAAAGTAGTCATGGTACAAGTAATTGTAATGGAGCTGTGAGGATGTGAATGGTTCTGTGTATGGGCATCTGTGTGGGTCTATAGTTTTGCAGCCCTTAATTTTAACAGAGATCGGCTCATTAAGCCCAGGAGGTGCATTAACCTGTAGCCAAAGTTACCAAATTAATTCTCAGTATTCTATTGTTTTCTTCCTATAAACTTGCCTATAGATTGATTTCTGCCTTTTCCAAAATGTAGAACAGAAATTTGTTATGATTTAGATAATCTTTCTGAGTGACTAGAAAACTTAAAAAATCTGGTAGGGATGTTCTTGACTACAGGTCATGTACACTTAGTGTACTCTTAGTGTGGTCGTTAATGAATCTGGCCCATGTCTTAAGCTTCTTCATTCAGTCATGTTAATATTTATACTTTAGTATGTACATATGTATACTGCAGGAACAGTGCCAATATGATTTATTTATTTAAATGTGTTCACCAGAGTAGAACACTGATCCACATAAATCTTTTTGAAACTCAGGCAGTAAGCAGTGTCTGGTTAAGTGACTTGATGGTAGGCAAATGGAGGCTTATGGAATCACATGCTGGATTTTAGGACAGAGCAGGTTTTACATCCCATCGAGTTGCAACTGGGTCATATTACCACTGGAAAAAAAAAACAATCATAATCTCATCCTAATGAAAGCAAAAACATAAACCATCTGTCATGTGGGAGGTAAAATTCTCACCCATCTTCCAAACACACACACACACACACACATACACACACACACACACACATATATATATATATATATATATATATATATATATATATATATATATATATACAAAGTCTGTGGCAGGGCTAGACACCCGGCGGTGTAAAAAAACCTTGGCTCGAGATGTTTGTCACTGCGGAAGTGACACCCTGACCCTATGTGCAAAATGGGAAGAGGGGTTGAGGATATATATATATATATATATATATATATATATATATATATATATATATATATATATCCAAAAGCCAAAAACCAAAAAATCCCACTCGTATGATGTATGAGGTTCTGTATTACTTGCGATGTATACTCTTTCAATCATGCTGTACCTTTAACACAACTCGGAAATGACGTTTTTTACATGACGTGTTGGTCTTATTTATACTACCTGTGATTTTAAATTCTAATGTTTAACGTCTGAGGAAGCGAAGTTAATTCGTGAAAGCGCTTACGTTACAATAAACTTGTGTTTTTACCTTACACTTGAACATTCTTGATTTTGGCAGCTACTACACGCTATTTCCTGTACTTTGGTTTTCCATCAACTGTTTGGCTTACGTGTGTTGGACATATATATATATATATATATATATATATATATATATATATATATATATATATATATATATATATATATATATATATACCAAGTCCACAGTTCCTCCTGCAGGAGACATTTTAAAAGTTGTTTTGAATGTTTGATACTCTATGATTAACTCAGGGGGAGTTACATCCGGGTAGTAAGGCCTTTCATCCTGTCCAGGGTCAGCCTTCCTGTACTTGCCTTCAAGGGTTTTCTTCCCCTCGTGGTGTCCCTCCATCTTCCATCTCCTCCCCGGTGACCCCCACGGAGGAGGCACCACGCAAGAGAAGGTGCAACAGGAGGCACTTGGACTCTACCATGGAGTTGCTCACAGAGGACGTGGACCTCAATGAAGGAGACTGGTCCCCCAAATCTCTGCTCGATGATGTCTCCTTTGGGGACATCTTTGAGATCCTGAGGCAAAAGTGCAGATGGTCTCTCCAACCCCCTCCTGTCTTCAGAAGAGTTTGTGTTTCTGAAGGCATTTGGGATGGGCCCATCTACTTCCTGGATGTCCCCACCGTGTGCATGAGTCAGTGGATCTTATCACCCTCAGGACCTGGAAGGAACATGACACTGTGGAACCAGTACCTAAGCGAGCAGACAAGTTCCTTAGCCCTCCTGTGGACTGATCCTTTTGGAGCAAAGGTGTCCCAGTCGATGCCATCGTGGTTGCTGCTGCCACAAAAAAAGGAGCTTGCAGAGCAGAGCTCCACAGTCCATCCCTTAAACAGGGAGTCTCGGGCGATTGACTGGCATGGGAAAGTGTGTATTTGCCTCAGCAGCCTTTGGACTGAGGGCAGTTAATTACCTGGCACACTTTACCTGCTTTCAAAGCAACTTGGTCAAGGAACTCAGCACTTCCCTTATGGAGCTGTTGCTGGAAGAGGACCTCAAGAAGGTGTCTCCCAAGCTCTCTCCTCTGACATCTCTTGGTAATTCCTCGATAAGGCTAATTTCCAACTGCAGTGGAAGCTATTTCTCGAGTGGCAGGTACTGGTATAGGTACAAGATGACATGCTTTGTTATGACTATACGGGCTTGCAGAGTCCTTCATAGCATCTTTTACCAATGCTCCCTTTGATGGGTCCACCCTTTTTGGATCTTCTGTAAAAGAAGCTGTAACCTGTAGTAAGCAGGAAAGGAAGACTTTGTCCGTGATCGGGATCAAGTTTTCCACTCCTCAGAGGTTTTTTCCAAGACCGAATGAGGAGCTAAGAAGATGTGGTTCTGGAGTTCACAGTCTTATTTCCAAGATGCTCCTGAGGATTCCTCTTCCAGAGGCAGGAGGAGAGGATTCAAAGGCAGACATTGCCCTAGAGGTGGCGGGGGGGGGGGGTCTGCAGAAATCAGGGCTCCAAGAAACCCTTCTCTGAGCAGCTGTTTCAGCGCTCCTGAAGCGTTGCCTGACTGTCCTGCCCTGGAAGCAGTCATGGGACGTCTTTCCTTTCACCCACTAGCCTGGATAAACATCACCTCTGATCAGTGGGTGTTAAACATAATTTTGAGGGATTATTTCATTCACTTTTGTCAAACCCTCCTATACAAAGGCATCTTCCTGTCATACCACCCTGCCAGATGGAGTTGGCCTTCAAGGATGTTGTACAACTTCTTCAAAAAAGAGCGATATAAGACAAAGAGGATACAGAACTTACTCTTGCTTCTTTTTAGTGCCAAAATAGACTGGGGACCTGCATCCTATTCTGGACCTCAGCGAGTTGAATCTATCGGTCAAGAAGTCCAAGTTCCGGATGGTTACTGTTCAATCTATTCTGCCTTTCTTACACAAGGGGGATTGGATGTCCTCAGTGCATCTCCAGGGCACCTACTATCACATCATTAGATAGGTGTTCAAGGAGACACCTTCACTTCTGATTAGAGGCCTATCATTATCAGTTCAGAGCCCTGCCCTTTGGACTTCACCATAGCCCCCTCCAGGTGTTTACCAAACAGATGACAGTGGTGATGGCTCACCTGAGGCTGCAAGGATTCCAGGTGTCCATACCTTGACAATTTGCTCCTCTCGTCACCCAAGAGGCATTGACTGTCACAAACCATACAGTATGTCCTCTTTTTTGTTCAGCCAATTTGGGATTACAGTTAATCTCTCAATGTCCAGTCTGGTCCTGATGCAAAAATTAGAGTTCAAAAGTGTCCAGCTAAACTCCCTCTCAGTAATTGCAGCATTACCTCTTCGTAGAGTACAGCTAATCCAGGAGCAGGTCATGCAACTCTTTAAATCTTTTGATTCCCACAGTCCATTTGGTTCTTCGGACTGTATGGTCCATGACCGCGACCATTCAGCTTGTGCCACTAGTAAGGTACCACATGCAGGTTTTACAGAGGACCCTGGCAGTTCAGTGGTCTGTTTTGTCTCAACCTATGTCCATGTCCACAAAATTGATGGCCAGCGTGCAGACGGCACCTTCTTTGGTGGCTTCAGTCTCAGTATCGCATTTTAGGCCAGCCTTTTTCACTCTCTTCTCCGAAGGCTATTGTGACCACAGATGCTTCCCTGTTGGGGGGGGGGGGGGCATTTCCAGGGGAGAACACTTCAAGGCACGTGGTCCCCCACAGAGACCAAATTGCACATAAATGTCCTAGAGATGAGAGCAGTCCTTCTAATGTTGCAATGTTGCAAGCCTTTCAGGATTGCATTCCTCTGGGGATGATTGCAATTCAGACAGATAACTTGGCAGTGGTCTGATATATCAACAAACGGGGAAGAAGATCTTACCCACTGTGCAGAGAGGCCATGAGAGTGTGGGAATGGGCGACGTCCCCCAGGTGCTTTCTTCTTGCAACACATATACCTGGGCCTCCAACTTGTTGGCCGACAGCAGAACCATATTGAGTCCTCATTTGTGGTCCCTTAATCTGACAGTGGTAAAGCAGATTTTCAGTCATTGGCGTCAACTATGCTGTGACCTCTTTGCCTCTCCAACCAACAACAACATGCAGCATGTACTTTGCCCTTATCTCCCACACGGGGAGTCACTGAGGGATGCTCTAGTCCACGGCTGGACTTCGGGTCTTCTCTATGCTTGTCCTCCTATCCCTGTTATTCCCAAAGTTTTGCAGAAAATGTGCTGCCTGATGACATCCCTTATCCTCATTGCCCCCTTCTGGCCTCGTCTGACATGTTTTCCTTTTCTAAGGTCTCACCTGATGTATCCTCCTTGGATTCTGGATCCCCTTGAGGATCTTATCTCCCATCCCTTGCGGCTCCCTGTTCCCAATCTGTGGACCCTTTGTCTAGCCCCATGCTTTCTCCAGTTACAGTGATTTTGAAACAGTCCAGGCTAGCTTCCCCTATCAAGAATATTATCCTAGCCTCCCAAACGCCTTCCACCAGAAAGTTTTATAGTAGCAAATGGAAAAGGTTTTCTATCTGGGCTAAGAGCATGAATCTGGACCCCACTTCTGCTTCTGTATCAGATATTCTCTTATTATTGTCCTCACTTTTCAGGATGGGGCACATTTTTCTACTGTTAAGCTTCAAATGGCTGAAGTTTCCAATTTTCCTGAGAATAATGAACCTGCGTCCTCTTCCCGACTTTGTAAAGCCTTCATAGGTTCATAGGTTCATACTAGGTTATCTGCCCTAGGGCATTTATAAGCCTAGCCAGAGTGTGTGTGGCTTTCGCCACCCCTTGGGATGAGAATACTACGCCCATTTAGGGTTTAGTTTACTGTGCCTCTGTCTAGTAGTGACACAGAGAATGACCCCCAGGGTAAACCTACAATCTCCCATCCACTCATCAAGATTTCTCTTGAAGAGAGTTAGTGAGGGCTCTGCCTAACACGGACTGGGATTCTGTTCCAGAGTGTAGGGAGCCTCTGGGTTATGAATCTGTCCCTCCAGCACGTCCTATTTATTTCTGTGTTGAGGTTCAAATCTCTTGCTCTCGTGGCTCTGATGGATTTGGATTTTCTGAGGTGGAGCATGTCCATTAATTCCGGATTGGACATGGCCTTGTATGTCAGGCATAGATCACCTCTGAGTAGGCGGTATGCGACTGAATAGAGCTGGAGTTTCTTCAGCCGGGCAGCATATGACATATGTTTGAGACCCTTTATCCTCTTGGTGAGGAACTTTTGGGGTCTTTCCTACTGCTGCAGGTGTCGGGTAAGATACATCCCAAATGGGGCATTGTACTCAATCATGGGCCTGATAAGAGAAGAGTACAGGGGCACAATGACCTCTCTTGATCTAGATGTGAATCCCTTCATGATAAGGTGGGCAATATAGAAGGTCTTCCTAACGTCCTTGGCAATGTGAGTGTCAAATGAGAGGTTACTGTCAACTTGGGTCCCTAGGTCCCTGATTACCTCTTCCGTACTTAATGGATTACCACCTATGTGGTAATTTGTGGGTACCTTGTTTTTCCCAAAGGGTATGACTATACATTTTTTGGTGTTCAGTTTAAGGCCATGGCTCTGGCACCAATTATCTGTTTCTATGAGGCCTCTCTGAAGGATGCTTGTGTCCGCTGGAGTATCAATTATGGCGCCCAGTTTGCAGTCATCTGCGAACTTTGTCAGCCACAATCCTCCTATGCTTGCTTGCACCTCGGAAAAATAAATGCCGAACAAGAGGGGTCCCAGGACTGAGCCCTGTGGGGCACCGCTTGTGACTGGCTTAGAGTCTGACATGGCTCCAGCAATTCTGACCTTGTGGGTTCTGTCCTTGAGCCAGTTTGCAACCCATCTTGTGACATATGGGTTTACATTTAAGCTGGTGAGTTTGTCTATGATGCCCGAGTGGGGTATTGTGTCGAAGGCTTTTGCAAGGTCAAGGTAGGCTGTGTGAAATGCCTTACCCTCATCAATGGCCTTAGTGACTGTTTCAAAAAAGTCGGCCAAGTTCAAAAGGCAGGATCTGCCCTTGACAAAGCCAAATTGGGTAGGATCCAATGGCTGTAGGTCCCCAATGTCTTTGTTTATGAGTTCCATAATGATCTTTTCCATAGCTTTGCAGACCAGGCCCGTCAAGCTTATGGGGCAGTAATTTCCAGGGTCCGTAGAAGCACCGCCTTTGTGGAGTGGGACCACTGTTGCTGTACGCCACTCGTTGGGTATGTATCCTGTAGTAAGTCTAATATTAAACAGCAGCCTTATGTGTGGGTTTAGTTCCTCTTGGAGTTCATGTAACACGCAGCCCGGGACACCGTCTGGTCCCATTGATGCTGTGTTTTTAGCTTTGGCGAGGGCGGCTCTCACCTGGGCATCTGAGATGTTAGGGAGGCTACACTCTGCTAGGATAGATATTTCTCCTTTTGGGGGGGAGGGGGCGGAGAAATTTGCACTGAACCTGTCTGCCAGAATGTTGGCAGTGTCTGTGGGTTCAGTGTATTTTGTGTCATTTTGGACTAACTCTGAGCATATCTGGGAGTTTCCACCCAGGTTTCTAACATAGCTAAAGAAGACCTTGTGATTGTCATTTGTGTCTTTTACGATTTTTCTCTCAAAGTTGGCCTTGGATGATTTTATGAGTGATCGTAGTTTTTTGCTAGTACTGATCAGAGATGCCTTCCCTTTTAGGGATTTTGCTCTGTCATGTAGTAGCTTCCTCCTTCTGTTGTAAAGTTTGTTAATGGCTGGGGTCCACCAGACAGGGTGCCTGCCTTTGGGGGAATGGGTCTTGGTTTTATTAGGGATTGCATGATCCATGCATTCTTGAAGGTGCCCGTAGAAGGCATTTATAAAGGATTCAGCAGTGTGGGTTGTGGTTTCCATTGGCCCAGGTGCCTTGAAGGATATCACTTCAGTCTTAAGAAGTGTAAAGTCGGCTTTTGAGAAGTTCTTCACTGTGGTCTTTTGTGCAGGGGGTGGTGGCGGGATGTGGATTTCCAGTGAGATTAATTTATGGTCTGATCTCACCAATGAGGGGTATACTTCCGGTGTGGAGCATTTTGTCCCCATGTTTGTGATGATCAGGTCTAGTATATTATCTCCTCTTGTGGGAGTGGTGACTAGTTGTTCCATCGCATTTGAGTTTATGAATTCTAGGAACCTTTGGGCTAGGGTGTTGGGGTTTGAGTAATGTTCCCAGTCTATGTTTGGGTAGTTGAAGTCTCCCAATATGATGGTATTTGGAGAGACATTCATACTCTCCAGTGTCTTCAGGAAGGCTGAGTGGGGTTCCTGAGTTTGAGAGGGTGGTCTGTAGCATGCTACAAAAACTGTAGTACAGTTTTGCCTATGGTTAGTTGCACCTGGATGGTCTCCGATGCCTCGTGCATTGCCACTAACCTGGAGGTGTGGGTATCTTTGATGAATATGGATACTCCCCCTCCTTTTGTGGTTCGGTCCAAGTTTTGGGGCCGGAAAGCATGATATGAGGTAAAACCTGGTAGTGCTGGGGTGCTCTCAGGAGCCTTCAACCAGGTTTCAGTCACTGCATTTTCCTTCCAAGGCCACCCGATAAGGATCCCTCACCTCCTTGGGATTTAACCTTAGTGCTGCATTCTATGACTCAGAGGCCATTTGAGTCTGCTAGCTCTTGCAATTTCAAAATTTTGTCTTGGAAAACAGCCTTCCTGGTGGCCATAACTTTGGCTAAGAGGGTGTCTGAGCTGCGAGCCCTTTCAGTTGCTTTCCTTTAAGTGGTCTTTCACAAGGATAGAATATATCTTAGAATGCATCCATCCATTTTGCCCAAGGTTGTCACTGAATCCAATCTGAACCAAGGTATTCAGTTACCAGTTTTCTTTCCGAATTATTCCAATAAAGGAGAGTACATTCTGCATACTTTGAATGTACAGAGGCAATTGCAGTTTTATCTGCATAAGACTAAGTAGTATCTCAAATCAGACCAGCTTTGTGTGTCTTTTGCCCCGAATAGACACAAATGACTATCTCTAAATGGATTTCCAGCTGTATTTCTTCAGTCTATACCAACAAGCATCTTGTGGTTCCAGGAAAGGTTAAAGCTTATTCTACTATGTCTGCTTCTACTTTTTCATCCTTCATGGGCAGAATCTCCATCGAAGGTGTTTACACTACTGCCACTTGATCTAATCCTCACACTTTTATTTCACATTATAAGCTTGACTTGGTTTCCAGGGATAGGGCTTCCTTTCGTTCCACAGTGCTTTGACATGTCCTTCCTTGAGGCCTCCCAGGGTAAATTGTAGCTGGGAACTTTGACCCTACTGTGAGGAATAATGACATGGATAACATCAGATAAAGAGTTATATACTTACCATAACTTGGCATCTGTGTTATCCTGTGTCATTCTTCCTCACGTTTCCCTCCTGCCATCTCCCTTCCTTGTTGGATCTTCTGAGGAATTTGGAGAGTTGTGGGTCTAGGACTATTTTCCTTTCTTCCTTATGGGAGGAGCTTGAGCCTTGTATCTGTCTAGGCTAAAGTTGCTAGCTTAGATTCGATGTCAGATCCAAGAACCTATTGTGAGAAATAATGACATAGGATAACATGGATGCCAGGTTGTGATAAGTACACAGCTGTTTTTTTTTCTTCAAGATATGTGCTGTCACATAGAAGCAGACAGATGATCCAGGGGAACTTACATTTCTGGCTGGAAGACAAAGTTTGTCATTTCGGAGTGCTCCTCCTTTGACTATCCACAGCCCCAGTAAGCTCACCAAAAAATAAAGCAGTGGTAACAGTTCACCTGGGACTAAGTTTTCTGGGTTCTTTCCATATATAGATGATTAGTTGCAATCATACCAGAGATTAGAATTAACAGGATAAGTGTTCAACGGAATTTCTGTGATAGTGTCTTTTCATGAGATTGTTGTTACTGACAATGATAGTAGTTCCTTTAGCAAAATTCCACAAAAGAATTCTTCAATGGATGCTAGCATCTCAATGATCAGTGTCTTGGTAAAGAGACAAATAAATGCCTTTGGTGTTGCGAGCATTCCAAGACTCTTTGAACAGTCAGCATATCGACAGTTCGATGCATCAACAAACTAGAGGGAACAAAACTTATCACCTGTGTCATCAACCCTAAGTGAGTGCATGACAATGGATGACATCTTTCATTCTTTTTCTAGTAGCAACACATATTCTTGCGATAACAGACAAATTGAGCACATCCTTTTTAGTACCTTATGAGTGGTCTCTCTACAACTGTGTGATGGAAATTATTTTTCTGTAAGTATGGGGCAGCTTGGCTGTATTTTTTTTTTTCTTGTACCCTACCTAAACTACCAGAACAGTAACTACTTGACATGATTGTGTGCCTGCACAGTACAGTGGTAGAGCTCTGGACTGTAGTGAACAGGTATGTAAATTTGAGGCCCGATGGCCCAAACTATTCTTTCTCCCCACACTAGAGAATCAAGAGACTCTGTGTTTCTCAATAGCCAACCCCCCTCAGTCTTCTGGATGCTTTCATACAACTTCTCTAATTCCAAAATTCCCTTAGTATAACAAAAAAAACTGTGGAAGAACACAGTAATCCTCACTGCATCCTACATCACACTGTTTTCCCTTTTTGGTTGATGAGCAAAGTCATTCTCATTGCACTTTAGTGGCCTTCACAAGCATAGTTCCCCTTTTTTTGACCTTCGTCCACAATAACCACCTTGGATTTTAAATCCAGATCTGGACCTTTTGTTTCACCCAACAGGCACTGTTCACCATGATATCTCGAGTCTCTGACTGTGTGGTTTCTCCAGTTCCCCTGTTTTTACCATACCATTATCTTCTCACTAATCTTTCACTACAAAATTCTACAGATATGTCCTTTATCAGCTCCAACTGGTACTGTTTTTGAATTTTTTGCAACCTTTTTTATGACAGTGCTAATTCATCAGTTTTTAATGTATAACTCGCAGCAATTTCTGCTTTAGGGTAGGATTTAAAAGTTCTTCACTAACATCAACAAAACTGTGAAAGTTTATTTTTAGGAGGTATCCATTTGCTGAGAATTCCGTTATGCACATCCTATTACATCATGAGATTTAATTTTGTTATTGCAAACCTTGATACATTTCTCCTCTGAACTTGCATCCAGATGTGACTTGAAGAAAAAAAATAGTACATCCTTCCATATTTGCTTTATTAAGAAGGATAGGGTCATGTTGAGTACATACATTTCTTCCTGCCTAAGGTAGATTAAAAATTTATAAATAAAGGAGAATACAAGTTGTCTTTACTAGTTGCTCACAGACAGTTACATTCCTAACTGCACAGTACATAAGAAGTTAAGAAGTCTAATCCACTACTTATTTCTCTTGAACAAACTTAAGCTTGATGAATAGGTCACAAAGGTGGTCTTGGTCTGTTGGCTTGACAGATTGCTTTTCATGTATCTAAAGTAAAGTGCATCATCTTTACAAAAACATTAAAGGTTCATTCAATTAGATCTGTGACAACTTTCACTATTTTTCCAGTCCAGAGTCTCTATGGATGATGTATGTATGGCTGCAACTTGGTCAATCCTCATGTCTTCGTCATTCATTATAACTAGCTCTGATGTCCAGGAGAAGTACAGCTTTTGGCTCAATTGTACCTAGGAATATCTTCCTTGGAGTCCTCCCAAGGATTCAGATAGCTGGGGATTATGACCCATTAGTGGATGATGAATGAAAATTGACATCAGATAAAGAAGTTATGTACTTACAGTAAAGTTCCATCTGTGTTGTCCATTTTCATTCATCCTCAACTCCCCACCCACAAACCCCATCCCTTTCTAATGTCTGATGTCTGGAGGAGCAAGAGGCTTTGCCGAGACTTCTGTCATTTATGTGAACTTTAGGTATGACATCCCCCTCCTTATTTTCATAACTGGTTTCTGGAGAGATTAGATTCTCTTTTTCTAGGTCAACTGTGTCCTTTGTATTGAACTTTAATAGTTATTTCTATGTCATCTTCCTGTCAAGCTGCAAACAGGATCTGAGGGATCTTAGGGATGATGTATTATGGCTAGGGAAACAGTTTGAGAGTTTGTTGGAGGCCACGAGCTAGTGTAACAGTCGGATCCAAGGATTGGTTCTGAACCCATTAGTTGAGGATGAATGAAAATGGACAACACTGATAGAATTTTATGCTAAGCACATAACTTATTTGTTTTCCCCTACGTGCTCTGTCCTCTAATTCTATTATTTTTTGTTAAACATCTCTTCTTGAGCAGTATCATATTCAGCCAGCCTTTTTTTCATTTTGACGTCTGATTTTTGCAGTTTTATCACCTCATCTGAATATCTGTTTAAAGCTTCCCTTTATTACAGCCTTTTGTCTTTTGATTTGATATACTCCATCAGTGTTAAATTTATTTCAGCCAGGTCTGTATGCACTTGTCTTAAAGTTCCCTCTAGGTTAATGGAAGTCATTTCTGGAACTTGCACTGCTTTTCATTGAAAAGCTGCAGTACTTTTCCCAGTCAGTGTTTTTTCCTCACCTTTTGCAGTTGATTTTCCTTCAGGTCCTCTGTATTTCTTTTTTTCCTGGCATCCAGGCAGTACAGTTACTGAAATTTACCAGAAACGCAAAAAGTCCACTTGCCTTCTCTGATGAGTTTCTGTTTTCACATTGGCAGAGCTAGAATTAAGCTGTTACTCAATGTGCAGCTATCTTGGAAGTTGCCTGAAATGTGTGATTTTTGATGGGGAAAGTACAGTATAACTGGAAAACTCTTTATCACACTGCAGAATTTATATAACAACACATGAATCACTAAAAACGCTAATATTTAATAAGAAGCTTGCGGGTTATCCACCCTTCATCAGCATATAAAAACAGTGAACTTTTTCAAGTGTTAAATAGAGGTTCAATTAGAATCACATGATACAGTCAGCCTACCAAATCCTGTTCATGTAATAACAATTAAAACTTGATAATGACTAGTTACTACTTGCATTATATATAAAAAAACATATATATAAATACCATAAGATGTCAAGGTATAATAAAATGCAAAACTATATACAAAAATAGACCCATATACAAAACGTAGAAAGGTCATAAAATTTCCATCAAATATTATCTCTCTGTCTTTTTACCAATATCGGCTTTAGACTAACAGTACTATTTAAGCCTGGTGGTGAGTCTGCTTGCAACCTGACAATCCATTCATATTCTCTCAGTTCAAGTTCATTATTTACATCACCCCCTCTTGAATTCATACTTACTACATTTATACCCCTAAATCTAAATATATGTGTACTGAAGTCCATAATATGCTTAAAAAGACCATTATTTATTACTTTCCTATTTATTTCTGACTTATGTTCAATTATACGGTCTTTTAATTTTGTCATAGTTTTTCCTATTTAAAATGCTGTGCACATTGTGCATGATGCTAGATATACTAGCTTTGTCGTGTTACAATTTACTGAACAATTAAAGGTAAACCTTTCTTTTGTTACTGGATGTTGAAAATCTTCACCTTTATCAAAACTATCCTTGCAACAAGTGCAATTAAAGCATTTATATGTTCCTTTTTTACCATGAGTTACTATGTCCTTATTCTTGAAATCGTTATAGCACAGCATTTGTTTTAAGATCACCTCATTCCTAAAAGCAAATTTTGGTTTTGGACCTATCAAATCCTTTAGTTCTGGCATTGCTAATAAGATTATCCAGTTTTTTTCTATAATATCACAAACTTCTTTTGTGTTACCATTAAATGTAGTCACATATCTTACTATATTCCTATCAATATTTTCATGCGTACCTTGTACTAGTAACATTGGATCCTTACCAACAATAGGCTTATATTTATCTTTCCTGCCTGAAAGAACCTCATTATATTTAGTATTTATACTATGTATAGGGTAGCCATTCCTAATAAATTCATCCTTCATTAAGTTTGCTTGATCTATAAAGTTATTTTCCTCAGTATTCAATTTACTAACTCTTATTAATTGTGATTTCAGAATACCTTTAAATGTACGGGGAGCATGCATGCTGCTTCTTTTTAAGTACCTATTCGCATGCACCTCTTTCCTATAGATCATGGTTTCTAATTTATCTTGTTTCTTATATATGTTTACATCTAAAAATACAATGTTTTCAGGTGATGAAACCATTTTAAACTTCAAAAAACTTGTAGTTGTATTTAGATATGTAACATAACTTTTCAACTCTATATCAGTGCCATTCCAGACAAAAAAAACAGTCATCCACAAACCTACAGTATGACTTTACTTTGCTGTTAAGCTCATTGTAATCACTCAATATATACTCCTTTTCCCATTGATAGAGCACCAAGTTAATGAAGGATGAATTTATTAGGAATGGCTACCCTATACATAGTATAAATACTATATATAATTATGTTCTTTCAGGCAGAAAAGATAAATATAAGCCTATTTTTGGTAAGGATCCAATGTTACTAGTACAAGGTATGCATGAAAATATTGATAGGAATATAGTAAGATATGTGACTACATTTAATGGTAATACAAAAGAAGTTTGTGATATTATAGAAAAAAAATGGATAATCTTATTAGCAATGCCAGAACTAGGGGGTGATGTAAATAATGAACTTGAACTGAGAGAATATGAATGGATTGTGAGGTTGCAAGCAGACTCACCACCAGGCTTAAATAGTACTGTTAGTCTAAAGCCGATATTGGTAAAAAGACAGAGAGATAATATTTGATGGAAATTTTATGACCTTTCTACGTTTTGTATATGGGTCTGTTTTTGTATATAGTTTTGCATTTTATTATACCTTGACATCTTATGGTATTTATATATATGTTTTTTTATATATAATGCAAGTAGTAACTAGTCATTATCAAGTTTTAATTGTTATTAAATGAACAGGATTTGGTAGGCTGACTGTATCATGTGATTCTAATTGAACCTCTATTTAACACTTGAAAAAGTTCACTGTTTTTATATGCTGATGAAGGGTGGATAACCAGAAAGTACAGCATAAGCCAATGCAAATTACTTAATCTGATGTTAATCTTCAGTCATTCATTCTTGACTGTTGGGTTTTCATCCTCGGAACCGACTCGGCCGTTGTAACGAGCTCGCGCCAGCCAGAAACTCTCGAGCTAAGGCTACCCATAGTGCCTCTCTTCCTTTCTCCTCAGATCTCGATTGCCGCGTAGAGTTTTAGGATGCGTAAGCGGTGCTCCCAAGCTGAGTGCTTATTTTTGGTATATTTTTCTTCCTTGTAGCTTTCTATATTCTATAAAAACGTTGTTGTTAACTTTCTCTATAGTTTAATTGCTATTTTTGTGTGTGCGAGTGCTATTTTTTCCTGTCATTACCGTTTGGTATTTTCTTCTTTACCGTTGTTGGTATAGGCCTCTCCCTCCCCTTTTACCTTTGGTAAATCTCAAATACCATCATTGGTATTCTCTTCCCTCCTTTATCCTTTCCTGGTATCTCTCCATTACTGTTGGTCAATACGTTAATAAAAAAATCATCTTCTGGCCTTTTTCCTTATCTTATTATTGGTGTGTGTGTGTGTGTGTGTGTGTGTGTGCGTGTGTGTGTGTGTGTGTGTGTGTGTGTGTGTGTGTGTCTGTCCGATTCTTTTGGTTAACCTTATTTTATCATGGCAGAGAGAAGCAGAAAGGCACCACTGGCTTTAAGCAATGTCAGGGTTGTGGCAGGAAGATGCCCAACTCGGATGGCCATCTTTCTTGCATATATTGTTTGGGGGTGCCACATTTGGAAGTCCAACAACTTTGTGAGCTCTGTAAGGGGTTTAGTGCCTAGACCGTTGCTGAGCACTGAAACAAATTAATCCTCAAGGGGCTGTTAAAATGCCCTTTTTCAAAGTCTTTGTCTGAGGCGGAGATGTCATAGTCTCCAAAGAAATAAGCGAAGAAGAGGAGCCACTCCGTTCCAGCGTCTCCTAAAGCTCATGACCCCAAATCAGCCAAAGGTCAGGTTTCTGCTTCGGAACTGAAGCATAAACAACCAAAATTGACTTCAACTGTTTCTGCTCCGAAAACTACAACTCAATCCACTGTGCCAATGATGACTTTATTGGAACTGACAAAAAATACCACGATACTGACCCCTTCATCGATACCTCTGACTGTCTCGGCACCAACAATAGTTTCACCCACACTGGTTACCTCCCCTGCATCTCAAACAATTGGTTAGCTGACCAGGGTGCCAAAGATTGAATCCCTGCCCAAGACTAAGTACTTCCCCATCTACTGACCATTTTTATGGTCAACAGTTAAGCCCTTTCACAGAATGTCCAGAATTTCACTCGGAGATGTCTATTCGTTCCACCAGGAGCCTTTCTGAGTTTGATGTAGTCAGGTTAGTGGACCAGCTCTTGGTGGCCAGTGGTTTCCAGCCCCTTCTAGGACCTCCCTCCCATCCGTTGTCAAGGTCTACTCTCCACAGACTCCATTCTATCTTCCTCCTTCAACCTCTCTGCAGGTCTTAGAGCCCTCAACTTTGACGCCGCTCCTGGTACCACCTACTTTGGTGCAGATGGTGGATCTCATCTCAGCTCCATAACTGGCTCTTTGGTCCTCGGCTCATTCGGAGCCGACCCACCCTCGGGACTGTGACTTGGCTGTCGGCTTCATAATCCTTAACCTGGTGCCAATTTTTTTCCATGGCACCGTCTATGGTTCCAGGTGCTTTGACAGTTCCAGGTCCTCCTGAGGTTCCTGCTCTGGGGGTGGGCTTATCGGAGTGGGGTATGACCCCGGTTCTGAGGTTGTCTTTCTCTGTTCTGGGCTCCCATCCCTCTTCAGATGGGCCTGCCTTCCAGGTTATGGAAAGAGCTCTTGCCTCAGCAGGCTCACAGTTGGTACCATCTCTGTCGAAGTGTCACATCTATTTATCTTCTGGATCGCAGTTGTTACAACCTCCTACATCGGGACAGAGGACACGTGAGCAGCAAAACACCCTGCAGCAGGGTATCCTCTCTTCTGAGTCCTCGTCAGACCTTCCCCCTGAGGAGCCACCCCATAAGAGGTCATGTAAGAGGAAGCACTTAGATTCTTTAGAAGAATCTCTCACTGAGGCTACAGACTACGTTGAAGGTGAAGGGTCCCCCACAGTCACCCCCTGAAGATGTCTCTATTGGAGACATATTGGACATCTTGAAATGGAGGGTGATGGAAATCCACCAACCCTTCCTCTGAGGAATCTGTTTTCTTCTTGCAGGCTTTTTATGCCCGACCTTTACTTCTTGTCTGACCCCCACCTGCCAATGGTTTGGTCAAACTCATCATGCATCTTGCTTGGAGGGCCCCTGACACTACAGAGCCAATTCCCCGGAGACCAGACAAAATTATTACTGCACCAGAGGACCAGCCCCATTGGTCTAAAGGCTTAGCAGTAGATGCTATGGTGGTGGCGGCTGCCACAAAGAAGGAACTCGCAGAGGAGACTCCCAGCTGTCCATCCTCTAAACAGGGAGTCTCTGACAATGGACATATTTGGGATGTGGGTCTACGCTTCAACTACCTTTGCCATATGGTTATTGAACTTCTTGGCACAGTTTACCCTTCTTCAGAGGGACCTGATCACTGAGCTCTCTGGCACCTTGGCAGGAGCAGTGTCTGACATGGTATGCAATAAAGTTGCCTCCCAGGTTGCAACCCTAAAATTGATATCTGACTCATCCATGCAGCTTATTGTTCACACAGCCAAAGGGACAGCCAGGGCAGCGAGTACAGGCGTTGCCAGTAGGCATCACACCTGGATGCGCTTGTGTGATTTTTGTGGACCCCTTTAAGTCTTCCTTCGTCAACGGTCCTGTTGATGCTACCTCACTGTTTGGCCCTAAAGTCAGAGCCTGATCTGCAAGGCCATGGAACGTGTTATCATGGAACTTATAAAGACATTGGCAACCTTCAAACACTGGACCCCACGCAGTTTGGGTTCGTGAAGGGCCGATCTTGTCTCCTGAACCTGATTGACTTCTACAGATCAGTCTCCAGAGTTGTGGACAAGGGTAAGGTGGGTCCACACAGCCTATCTGGACCTCGCCCAGACCTTCGACACCATACACCACTATGGAATCATAGATACACTTACTAAGCTGGGCATTAATCCCTATGTCACTCAATGGGTTGCCATTTGGCTTACTGACAGAACACACACTGTAAAAGTAGCCGACTCCAAATCCAGCTCCAGACAGGTGGAGTACCTCAGGGTTCAGTCCTGGGACCACTCTTGTTTGACATCTACTTCTCTGAAGTACAGGCCAACACTAAGGGACTCTGGCTAACAAAATTCACAGATGACTGCAAACTGGGAGCCCTTATTGAATCCCCAAATGATGTGGATATTCTACAAAAGGGCCTTACAGAAACAGATGCTTGGTGCCAGAGCCATGGGCTCAAGCTCAAGGCCAAGAAATGTGTAGTTATCCCCTTTGGGAAAAAAGATGTACCCGTGAGGTACCACATAGGTGGCAGTACACTAAACACCGAAAGTGTGATAAGAGACTTAGGGACACAGGTGGACAGTGGTCTCACCTTCGATAACCACATTGCCACAACAGTCAGGAAATCCTTCTGTGTGGCACACCTCATCACTAAGGGCTTTTCATCCAGAAAAAAGGAGGTCATTGTCCCACTGTGCTCATCCTTCATTAGGCCTATTATAGAATACAACGCCTCGTTTGGTATGTACCTCTCAAGACCTCTGCAACAACTGGAAAGGCCGCAGAAATACCTCACAAAAAGAATCACAGGCCTAAAGCAGATGTCCTACGCTGACCATCTAAAAAAAACTCCACCTATACTCTGTCGCATATTGTCTACTCAGAGGCGATCTCTGCTTAACATACAAGGCCATGTCAAACCCGGAGCTGTTGCACATGCTACACTTAAAGAAATCCCAACCCCTCAGAGACACATGCTCCAGGGATATAAACCATGTCATCACAATGAACAAAACATGCTGGAGGGATAGGTTCCTGACCCAGGGACTCCCCAGACTCTGGAATAGACTGTCCATACATGTCAAGCAGAGTGCCTCTTTGGCCCTCTTCAAAAGGAACCTTGATTGGATGGGAGAAAGGAAATTCACCCCGAGGATCAAGTCAGTCACTAGACAGGGGTCCAGGGAAGTAAATACTGTGGGAAGAAATAGCCACAGAATTGTTATTGGCTAGGCTTGTATAGGCCCTAGGGCCGATAGCCTAGTACCAACCTATGAACCTATTTGTACTGCATTATTTGCCCTGCACTTAAATTTATTTCACTAATCCTGCCAAATTGATGGTGTTTTGAGTGCTTTTTTTCTCATTAGTTCACGGTTTGCATTGTTTACTCCTAGCTTAGTCCAGGTCTGGTGTGAGAGCCATCTTGAAATACTAGTAAATTGTTCTAAATTCTAAATTGTTATTATGCTACCAGGTAAAAGATATGCTTATACTGACTATGCTTATACTGACTAAACTTTCTCACATTGTGCAATATATTGTTGTTTTCCACTGGATGTAATCTGTATACTATGTTATTTCAACACTGCATGTCATCATTTTGTTTATATACTTTCATGTAAATAATTCATTTTTCTGTAAAATGGAGCTTTTCTTTTCGGGTCTCCACTGAAAATGGGCCATATGGCTCAACTGGACTAACCCAGTTAACAAATGCCAAATAATTAAATAAATAAACTAGTACGTTGTATAGTGACAGCATATTGACTGCTGTCATTATTGAGTACCCTATCATTAATGGGGCAAATATGCAACAGTTTTTCCATTGGTCTTTACTTTTTACTGTCTGTTTTATACTTAGTTGTGCTTCCTACTGTATTTCAGCAAAGATTTCAGAAAGCCACACAAGTATGCTCCTTCTTGAGACATTGCAAAAGTTGCTTTAAATGTTTGATACTCCATAATTAATCCAGGGAAGTTATGTTTGCATTTTTATTCCCCTTTGCTTTGCACTGCAGTTAAATTCATTTTGCCAAGTTATTCTACCCCTGTACCTATACCTCTCAACCTCTTAGAGCAAAACTTTTGGACAAACCTAAAATGATGAGGGGACAAATAGGGACAGATTTTAAATATTGCTCTTACAAAAAGTTGATAGAATAATAGGTTTTGCATTAGCATGAATTTTCCTAAGGATGTGGAATTTTAAACTCAATCCTCAGCTATTTGCCAGAAAAGTACAGCATTTAGGAGGAACACACCAACAATATGAGCCAAAAATCTGGACATTCTGTGAAAATCTGTACAGTTGAGAGGTATGTATTCTAGACTATAATGTGCTCAAAAGACTGCGGAGGTTCCTAACAAAAAGAATATTGTGTTACAGAAGTCTTAGCTATCAGGAAAGGCTGTAATCACTCTTCCTTTACTCAGTGTCTTCTAGACCTGAGGGGAGACCTATGCCTTGCTTTCCATGCCCTCAGGGAACCCCTTATCTGAGACCTCCTTTTCTTGGTGTGTCAAACAGTGCAACTAATACTAGAACATGAGATCAAAGTCTACATCAGGTAATACATAAAACTAAATAGAAAGAGACAGAGAGAGAGAGAGAGAGAGAGAGGTTTATCACCTAGTGCCACCAGTTGCTCTGGAATAGACTCCCCTTGCTTGTCAAAACCCCTGTTGGCCTTCAGACATAGGTTAAACAATTGGATGGGTAAATACACTCCAGGACATACAGGCCTTGCACTTTTTGTAAAGACTGGTAAAGCCTGAGAGTGGTTATTGGCAAGGCACAGAGGGCCGCTGGTTTAATAGCCTTGTATTTCCTATTATTTTATTGTAATCCCTTTTGTTAATTTTTAGGAAGGATTATTTATTTACTTATTTATGGTTGAGTTTGATTTTAATCTTATGTTTAAAGCAATCTTGAAAATTTCTTGGCATACAAACACAGGCCAGCAAATTAAAAAAGCCCACCAGTGACTACACTTCCTAAAAAGATGGAGAAAAGCAAACCTCTCTGTGAATGCTCTAATTACTGTCTATAGAGGAGCCATCGAGAGAATTATCACCAGCAACTGCACTGTGTGGTTCGGTAACAGCACAATGGCTGAAAGAAGCTGCAAAAAATAATAAGAACAGCAGAAAAGATCGTGGGCACTAGACTTCCTACCTTACAGGAGCTCTTTGAACTGAGATGTAAAAAGAGGTCCCGCAAAGTACTGAGTGACACTTCTCATCCAGCATATGGTTGGTTCACTAAACTTGCTTCTAGTTAAAGAGTATCCGCTGCAGGACCTCCAGATTCATGAACAGTTGTTATCCAGCATTAATGTAGACATAAATCTAGATGTATGAAAGCTATAATAGATTGTTACGCTCGCATTCTTTTTTCCATACAGTAATTCTATTTATTTATTGTATACTAAAATTAATATATTCTCATTTAAGTGCAATTCCAGTCACTCCCTTATATGCAATATCACCCAATCTCACTTCTGTGTATAGTATACTTTTCTTTTCATGTGTTAATTATAGGTTCATAGGTTGGTACTAGGCTATCAGCCCTAGGGCCTATAAAAGCCTAGCCATAACAATTCCCTGGCTATTTCTTCCCACACTATTTACTTCCCTGGACCCCTGTCTAGCAGGGCAACTGACGTGATCCCCAGAATGAATTTCCTATCTCTCATTTAATCATCAAGGTTCCTTTTGAAGAGGGCCAAAGAGGCACTCTGCTTGACATGTATGCGTAGTCTATTCCTGAGTCTGGGGAGTCTCTGGGTCAGGAACCTATCCCTCCAGCATGTTTTGTTCATTGTGATGACAAGGTTTAGATCCCTGGAGCGTGTGTCTCTGAGGGATTGGGATTTCTTTAAGTGTAGCATGTCCATCAGCTCTGGGTTTGACATGGCCTTGTTTGTTAAGCAGAGATTGCCTCTGAGTAGACGATATGTGACAGAGTATAGGTGGAGTTTTTTTAGATGGTCAGCATAGGGCATCTGCTTTAGGCCTGTGATTCTTTTAGTGAGGTATTTCTGCGGTCTTTCCAGTTGTTGCAGATGTCTTAAGAGGTACATACCAAACTGGGCATTGTATTCTATAATGAGTCTAATGAGGGATGAGTATAGTGGGCAATGACCTCCTTTTTTCTGGATGAAAAGCGCTTAGTGATGAGGTAACACATAGATGGAGTTTCTGACTGTTGTGGCGATGTGGTTATCGAAGGTGAGACCACTGTCCACCTGTGTCCTTAAGTCTCTTATCACACTTTCGGTGTTTAGTGTACTGCCACCTATGTGGTAATTCACCGGTACATGTTTTTTCCAAAAGGGGATAACTATACATTTCTTGGCATTGAGCTTGAGCCCATGGCTCTGGCACCAAGCATCTGTTTCTGTAAGGCCCTTTTGTAGAATATCCACATAATTTGGGGATTCAGTAATGGCTCCCAGTTTGCAGTCATCTACCAACTTTGTTAGCCAGAGTCCTTTAGTGTTGGCCTGTACTTCATTGAAGTAGATGCCAAACAAGAGTGGTCCCAAGACTGAACCCTGAGGTACTCCACTTGTCACTTGTCTGGAGCTGGATTTGGAGTCGGCTACTTTTACAGTGTGGGTTATGTCAGTAAGCCAGTTGGCAACCCATCGAGTGACGTAGGGATTAATGCCCAGCTTAATAATTTTATCTATGATTCCCGAGTGGGGGATGGTGTCGAAGGCTTTGGCAAGGTCGAGATAGGCTGTGTGGGCCACCTTACCCTTGTTCACGGCTCTGGAGACTGATTCAAAGAAGTCAATCAGGTTCAGGAGACAAGATCGACCCTTCAAGAACCCAAACTGGGTGGGGTCCAGTGTTTGAAGGTTGCCATTGTCTTTGTTTGTAAGTTCCATGATAATACGTTCCATGTGGCCTTGCAAATCAGGGTCGTCAGACTGATGGGGTGGTAGTTCCCGGGATCCAAGGTGGATCCCCCTTTGTGTAGTGGGATAACTTTAGCTGTGTGCCACTTAGTGGGCACGAAGCCTGAGGTGAGGCTATGATTAAACATGACACTTAGGTGAGGTGCCAGTTCATGTTGTAGTTCATGTAGTATGCAGCCTGGGGTGTCGTCTGGTCCCATGGATGCTGTATTCTTAGCTTTGGAGAGTCCATTTTTTACCTGTGTGGCCGTTATTACCGGAATTTGGCAATCTTTCGATATTGAGATGGGCCCTTTAGGGGGTGAAGTTTGCACTGAATCAATCTGCCAGGATATTGGCAATATCCTTGGGATCAGTATATTTAATGCCATTCTGTTGTAGCTCAGAGCAGATCTGAGCATTGCCATTTAGATTCTTGACATAGCTATAAAATGCCTTGTGGTTGTCTTTGGAATCTTTGGCAATTTTATTTTTGTAACTAGGTTTGGAAGATTTTATGAGGGATCTCAGCTTCTTACTGAGGCTGGTAAGGGAGTTTTTTGTATCCTGGAATTTTCCTCTTTTCTGCAACAGTTTCTTCCTTTTGTTGTAAAGTTTGTTTATGGCAAGGGACAACCAGATTGGCTTCCTTTTTTGGAGGAAAGCATCTTAGTTCTATTGGGGATGGCATGATTCATGCACGAGTGGATGTGCTCGTACAGTGCCTTAGTGTAGGATTCAGCAGTTGAACTTTCAGTTCCCGTCTGCATGGGTGTCATGAATTGTGTCACTTCTAACTTGAGTAGTATGAAGTTGGTTTTGGAGAAGTTTTTTACGAAGGTTTCCTTACTGGGGGGTGGGGGTGGGATGTGGATGTCAAGGGTGATTAGCTTATGGTCAGACCTGACCAATAATGGGATGACCATAGGTGTGGAGCATCGATTTCTCATGTTGGTAATGACCAGGTCTAGGATATTAGAGCCCCTGGTGGGACTAAGGATTAGTTAATCCAGGGCATTGGAATTTATGAGTTCCAAGGACCGTTGGGGAAAGGTTTTGTTTATCTAGTAGTCAGTGTTGTCCAATGTAATAAATAGTGTACAAGCATGTGTGACAGCTACTTAGATATTTAGTGTTGTACTATAGTTATTGTTTATTCTTTAACACCTAGCATATCTGTTTTTTTGTGTTTGTTTTTTCCTGTAAAAGAGCTGACACTTGAAATTTCGTTTAGGTAGCACTTGTGTTTCCTAAATGACAATAACGTTTCTTTTGAATCTTTTTTGAACCTTTGAACAATGGTATCATGATCTGTGCTGATTACTGAGGGTGCAACTGGTACAGCCCAGAAAGATTGTAGGTTTGTCAGTGTGATTATCTATTGTACTGCCATTCATAGTTGGACTTCTTACTGTTTGTTCCACACTGTTTCTGATTAACATATTCAATTAATATTGGGCATATTTTTCTATATTAAGTAGTTTATCCAGGTAGTGTTTTGATAGCTAAACTCTCCCAAAGATATTTTTCATTGATTTTTCATCCTTAATTTTAGTCCGGAGAGTACCAGATTCAGGAGGGGCATAGAATGTGTACAGCAGGTGACTTTAATTGTATAGTCAATACCAGTAATAGTCATTGGTTTGCGGCATGGTTCAATCACTCTGCTAAGGGCATGCAGTACTGTTGGCTCATGTCACTGCTTTTCTGCTAAAAGTAGCAGTCAACAGCTCATTCTCTTCCTCCTTTGTGGAAGCATCTCTTTTCTTCATGGAAGGTACGTAGTCATCCATTTGACAGCAGATATGCGGTGCCTATTATTACTGAAGGCAAAATATTCAATATGCTACTAATCGCTTTTGCAGGATATGAAGACAAGAATGTATATCAGCAGGTGTAGGTGTTCATTTTATGGCCCATTGGACCATTGTTGTGTCAGCAAGTGCCAGTGTATGCACTCATAGCCCATTGGACCATTGCTGTATGTCAAGCAGCTGCAGATGTACATACTCATAGCCCATTGGACTATTGCTGTATGTCAAGCAGGTGCAGGTGTACATACTCATAGCCTGTTGGACCATTGCTGTGTGTCAGCAGTTGCAGATGTACATACTCATGACCCATTGGACCAGTTCTGTATGTCAGAATGGGCAGGTGTACCTACGTGTACATACTCATGCCCAATTCGACCATTGCTCAATATCAGCAGGTGTTCAAATTTATGGCCTGCAGTGTGTCAGCAGGTGCAGGTATACATATTCGTGGTCCATTGAACCATTGATGTGTATCAACAGGTGTACATACTCATGACCAATTGTACCATTGTTCTGTGTTTCATCAGGTGCAGGTGTATATATTCATTGCCCATTGGACCATTACTGTGTGCCAGCAGGTGCAGGTGTACGTACATATGGCCCTTTAGACCATTGCTGTCTGTTAGCAGGTGCAGGTGTACATAATCATGGCCCTTTGGACCATTGCTGTGTGTTAGCAGGTGCAGGTGCACATACTCATGGCCCTTCGGACCATTGCAGTGTGTCAGCAGGTGTACATACTCATGGCCCTTTGGACCATTGCTGTGTGTCAGCAGGAATACATACTCATAGCCTTTTGGATCATTGCTGTATATCAGCAGGAGCAAGCATACATACTCATGGCCCTTTGGACCATTGCTATGTGTCAGCAGGTGTACATACTCATGGCCCTTTGGGCCATTGCTGTATTCATGAACCATTGGACCATTGCTTTGTGTTTCAGCAGGTGCAGGCATATGTATTCATTGCCCATTGGACCATCGCTGTGTGTCAGCAGTTGCAGGTGTACGTACTCATATTCCATTGGACCACTGCTATAATACATTAGGTACAACTGTGTGATTCTGTGAGGGTGGTGATGTAATGTAGCTGTCTATTACATGTGTCCTGTAAGGCCATATTATACTCTGTACTTGATACTAATTTATGGAAGAATGGTGTGACTCCCTTAGAACAGACACAGCTCCCCATAGAATGCAGCATGTAGCTGAACTGTGCCGACATGCATACACTTTGCACAGGCAACCTAAGTCTGTGGCATGTATTATTTGTATTCAGCAGGCAGGTCAGACTTTGCAGTCACATCCCTGGCTACATAACCCTTGCCCCTATACGTTGGTATAGCTCATCAACTACTGATGTTTTCTCACACTTAAAAATGAAAGAGAAGATCCCTGTTCATATCCTCATTTATACCTACTGCTCGCACTGGCTGAAGCCATACATCATTAACCTAACTAGGTACATACTTGCCAATAAATATTATATTTAATCAAAGGCTGTGTTAGATTAACTGCCTAAGCAAGCTCTGGGGTCTTTCTGATTTGCAGCTGCAGTAGAAGAATGTGGCCATCACTGTTTAGTTGGCTGAGTAGAACAGCACCTTCGTGTTTACTGATTTTACTGTCCATACCCTTAGCACAACGTAGATTGTGTTAACTCTGAAAACATGATGACTTCATGTATATTGCTGTCTGATCAATGTTTTGTTTAGGGAAAGTTGCCCCCCCCCCATTCTCAGTGACCCTGCTACATTGATGTATAGTTTAAGGTCACTTTTTCCCACCCAGTTCCATTGTCAGGAAGATATTCCATAGAATTAATTCAAGAAGTTCTATCAGACTTGGGAATTCTTCCTTTAGTTTTATCATTCCTTCCTTCTGTTATTTTTCAGTCCACTTCTAAGTCATATAGTTTCCTCTTGTCTCTGCTTGGCTCCATCAGGAATCATCCCTTTCCCTGACCTGTTGTTCCACAGTCTAGTATCTTTACCTCACATCTAATTATCTGCTAATTCTCTTGCAGCTTTATACACTCTCCTGCCATCTCCTGGACACAGTGCTCTGTACATTTGACTTTTCTGTTTTCTTCTGCTGCTGCTGAATTCTTATTTTACCTGCTTTCCTCATTAGCCAGCCACACATAGTGAATTGGACTCCATTCAACTTGCCCTGTTTTTGAACTTATCCCTAAAGTTATTGTCCATGGTCTGCTTTATTGTCTTTTGAAGTCCAGCCTTCTTTTCTTTCCCTGTAACTTAAATACTCTGTATCTTCACTGCCCCCACCTAGTTACCAGGATATATCTTATAAATATCAAAACATCTACAACATAATTTGAGATGTTTGGATCATGTATGTCTGTCTATTTCATTCACCACTGTGACAAATCTCTTAGTAGACAAGAGTCCATAAAATGTTCTAGAAAATGTGTCTTCTATTATCCCCATGCATTTCACACCACATTTCTGCCCATCCCCTTTTCCCTTCCATACATTACGTTCCTCTTCATGTTTCTTTTATATTCCAGTGAGCCACATGTTCTGTCCAGCTCTAGTCTGATCATGATATATAAGGTCCTCAGTACCATCACCTTCATGCGTTTCTCTTTAAATTCCTACTTTTCAAAGAAGAAGTAAAAACCCTGTCTGTCCTTAGTCCAGCTACCTCCCCTCTTCTGGATTTCTCTTCCTATATTAACCACTTCCTTCAGGTTCCATTCTTGTCTTCCTTTTCTGTACTCATTTGTAGATTTTTTGTGGAACAAGATTGAGATGCCTTTTTAATGCTATTCCCTTCATACACTCTACCTTTTCCTTTGGATATTCCCTTGTACACATTGTCCTTTCCTCCACTATGTTTAACTTAGTGTCCTATATCATTGTGATCTTTTTTCTCCCACCTCAATTTCTTCACCACAGTACTCCTTATAATGGAATAAGAGATTCTTCAATACACATTCCAAGTTATAATGCCTGATCTTTGTGGCTATTTCTCCTCCATTTCATTTTCTGTCTGTCTAACATTCCGCCCCCCTCTATGCTGCCTTGCCTCACTCACGTTGCTAAGGAACCACAGATCTTCATCTTTTGGGTGTTCCACAAATATACTCAGTTCCTTCCTTGCAGGCTTGGCTGGTTTCCCATAGCCCATACTCCAAAATTTTATTCTCAATATCCTTTGTACTTCCCTTTCATCTTCCTGCGTCCCTTCACCAGGTCATGCACTCCTCTCTTCTTCCTGCCATATTCATTTCCCAACCTTACCTACCTCCACCTCTGCTTTGTCTTGTAATGTAGATAATGCACTTACCTTTGGTGCCGAAGGCTGTGGGTTCTATTCCCAAGCCAAGTAGTTTGATTAATTTTTCAAGTACTGATGCATAAGGGGGTGCTACACTACTGAGTGTGCCTTCCTTCAGATGAGACTTTAAACTGAAGCCCCATCTGCCTGAGTTACTGGTATCTCAGGTGGATATCAAAGATCCTATGGCACTTATCAAAAAGTGTAAGGAAAGTTCCCCAATGCCCTGGACAAATGTCCCCTAGTCAGTATGAATAGCACCTCAACTCTCCCCGAAAAGAGGTCATCTGCCTCACAGAACCAACCTGGTTAACAAAGTGTAAATAAATAAATAAAAATAAAAGTTAAATAAATGTCTGTTCTTCCTTGTCTCTACTTAAATCCAGTTTCTCATTTCATCTCTTCTCCTAAGTCCCCCCTCTGGCTTCTGTCTTCTTAAACTTTACCTCAGGTATCCTGTCATAACCTAAACTTGTTCTTTTTTGTCATTCACCTTGTTTGATATATTGTGTCTTACACCATTTTTATTTTTCATTTTATTTGAGTTTATTAACCAGGAGAATTATTTGATCTAAGGACCCCCTTTCAGTCATTTCCAAGCCTAAAGACACTACAACAACTGTATATTAGATTCCATATTTACACAAGCAGTAAATGCATATAAACTTTGTTTACATATAGGACATATGAGTGTCATGCAAGCAGTGTTTAAATGTGAGAAGAGAAATGAAGGTGCTTTGTATATTTACATATCAGTATTTGCATGCAGAACAGTGGGTAGCATAGTAGATACTGTAATTACAATTAAACATAAACAGGAAGAAAGCAGAGTATTTTCCTTTGCTTACATAACAGAAGTTACCACCTTCGTACAGTTATTTGTGGTGTGGTATTTAAATAAGAAAGTGAATTTGCAAAAGGGATGTAGGTTAATTCAGACATATAATGAATGTGTAGAGAATGTGGGAAGTGCGTTGTGGGTAGCCCAAGTTAAAGTGAATATTTTTTGTCAGTTAATCAGTTACATCGGATTGTTTCTGGAGGGACGTTTTGAGTAACTTGTAAAAGTGAGGCAAACTGTTGAATTGTCTTATGCCTTGTGACAGAGTACAAAAGTATCAAAGTTGTAAAACATTCTGCATTTAAAAAGAAAAAGAAAGAAAATGTAACTTTGATCTTTTTTGCTATTGTACTCTTATTTGAACTCTTGGGGACCACTGCTGTCATTAAATAGTTTGTGTTACTAAAAAATCTACAGAGTTTATAGGAAAGAACTTTATGAATTTAGTGTGTACTAGGTAATCTTTGCAACATAGTCTTTGTAATATATTTGAAACATGGTCATTCTTCACTCTTTTTATAAACTTTTGTGCATGGAAGGATGGGACTGTCAGTCGACTGTTGTCTGTACCCCTTTCACTCATCCCCTCAAAATAGGAATCAAGAGAGCCTTGACTGAGGTTCATAGGTTCGTACTAGGCTATCTGCCCTAGGGCATTTATAAGTCTAGCCAGAGTGTGTGTGGCTTACACCACCCCTTAGGATGAGAATACTACGCCCTTTTAGGGTTTAGTTTACTATGCCTCTGTCTAGTAATGACACAGAGATGACCCCCGGGGTAAACCTACGATCTCCCATCCACTTGTCGAGATTTCTCTTGAATAGAGTCAGTGAGGGGTTCTGCCTAACATGGACTGGGATTCTGTTCCAGAGTGTAGGGAGCCTCTGGGTTATGAATCTGTCCCTCCAGCACGTCCTATTTATTTCTGTGTTGAGGTTTAAGTTACTTGTTCTCGTGGCTCTGATGGATTTGAATTTTCTGAGGTGGAGCATGTCCATTAATTCAGGATTGGACATGGCCTTGTACGTCAGGCACAGATCACCTCTGAGTAGGCGGTATGCGACTGAATAGAGCTGGAGTTTGTTCAGTCGGGCAGCATATGACATATGTTTAAGACCCTTTATCCTCTTGGTGAGGAACTTTTGGGGTCTTTCCAACTGCTGCAGGTGTTAGGTGAGATACATCCCAAATGGGGCATTGTACTCAATCATGGGCCTGATAAGGGCCTGCGGTGGAAGAAACTGTCTTAAACATGGGATTATCCTTTAATCCAGCGCAATTAGCACATATGTCAGATACAATAATAGATCTGAAATTGTTTCTGAGAAGTGTCATGCTTAAATTAATGTTTCCTGATGTTGGGACTCATAATAACACCCAGTTTAAGATATATAGCAACTTTGAACCAGTCAGTAATCTGTTGCTTGAACCGTTTGTTGATGTGTGTGAAGAAGAGCTACATACAGACTTGGATGGGAAATATACTGGTAAGAGATTTATTAATCTTAGTGAGTGTGAAGAGGCTGCATTAGAAGTATTAAGACAGGATGATGTATTTATTTATTTATTGACATTTGTTAACCGGGTTTGTCCAACTGGGCTTGTGGCCCATTTTCAGTGGAGACCTGAGGAGAAAAGCTCCAGTAATACATTTTAAAACAAGTACAATTTTAAACAATATCGATATAATAGCAGTTATAGCAAAATGATTCACATATGTTGGGATACATGCATAAAGCTAAAGTTGCATTAAAAAGAAGCTAAGTAACAATTTTACATTGATATAGTTCAATAGGTCAACAATAAACATTTTTTGTTTGTATAAAATTGTGCAAATGCATAGTAGACACATTGGAGAGGGAGGTGTAATGAGGTACTAAGTATGGTCCTTGTGAGGTTACATAAAGGGAAGGAAGACTAGGTAGTGTCATGGCAAGGCCATGTTCTGGAATTGAGAAAATAAGCCTTTAGTTCATTTTTAAAGTGTGAGGTGTGAGAGATTGAACGTAAGTCAAGGAGAAGTTTGTTCCAAGAATGGGCAAGGGAGTGTTTGTAGAGTAGTTTGCCTACTGACCTTTTTGGGTGGTAGATATCAAGTAATTGTCCAGCAGATAAGGGGGGGGGGCATGATAGTCATCATCGATAGGTCCTTCTATTTTACAGCTATACAGGATCTGCTTTCAGATGATGAGACATATAAGATCATAGATGTTAAATCTATAGAGAGCATGGCAAGGAAAATATGTATAATACTAAATGACTGTTTGCTAAGTTTTTCTATGTCAGTGGAGCTGCTACATTTTTTAACTGTAGGTTCACCTGTAGTTCAATTATTCCAAGGGCAACCAAAGGTTCATAAGGATTCTGTCAAGCCACCCTTCAGGCCAATTGTGGCAGGGAAGGGTTGGCTGACGGAACCATTTTCAATATTTGTTGAGCAACATGTATGACCAGTTTTAGATAAATCACAAATAGTACTGAAGGACTCAAAACAATTTTTACAAGATTTGTATTCTCATTCTGTTACGTTAATAGCAATTAATGATTATATATTGGTTACACTTGATGTTATGTCCCTTTTCACTGTGATACCGAATATGGAAGGAGTGGAGTATATGCGCAGATATTTGACTAATAACAGTCAATATAACAGTAAATGAATAGATCTATTATGCACATTTATGGATGTGATACTAGAGAATAACACATTTGTCTTTGACAGGGTGTACTATATACAAAAACAGAGCATGGCCTTGGGGACCTGTTGCACCAACAGTTATGCAAATGCTGTGATGGCCCACTGGGAGTTAGATGAAGTGTTTAACCCTAGACTGTATATTGACAATGTATTATTTTACCGTCATTTCATAGACAATGTGTTTATTGTTTGGGGTGGTATGCTAGAAGACCTATATGATGTTCTTCGTGTTTCACTTTTGCAGTCATAACATTTGGGTTATCTGCTTGCAATAGCCCTTAGTCGGTCTGATTATCAAAGTTTTGGGTCCTGCATCGGTTGCTGTCTCATCTTCCGTGACGTCAGGTGGTCAGGGGTATAAAGCATGCAGCCGATGCCATTACATCAGTCTTTCTTGCTGTGCGGTGCCCGAAGCAGAAGCAGTTCACGAGTGCCGGTCGGCCGACTCCTGAAATTTTTGTTTTCGAGTTTCGGAACCGAAGTCTTCAACTAAAGCTAAGTACCCCGTTGGGGAAACTTTTTCTTGCTCTAAACTGATGTCAGTAAAAGTCAATAATTGTATTTCTTGTGGAAAGCAAATACCTCACAAAGATTTTCATTCATATTGTACTCCTTGCCTAGGCCCTGACCACAACGTACCTCGCTGTTAGTTTTGTGCCTTATTTAAGCAACAAACTATTTGTCGTTGGTATATTTAAGCTTCTAATTATTTTGGTACTCGGTTCAATTATCCAGAAATGTCTTCGGTAAGCCATCCAACTACCAACGTTCCAAAAAAATGCAAAGATAAAGATAGAGACAGGTCGCCTAAGTCCAAGGCTGCCGACGATGCTTCTCATAAGCCAGTCACCAGTTCACCGGTACTCAGTGAGGCACTTTCGCAGCCCCTGATACACACTACTTCAGATTCGCAGGCCTCTACTGAGACCCATTTGGAGTCCAGTATGCCGCGAGATGCTTCAGCTGTGGAACGTGCGGATGTCTCTACCTTGGAAGGGTCCAGAGCCACTGTGCAGGCACCAGCTTCTGAGGGTGTATTCAGGCCTACTGACTTGCATATTAAACCAATGCCGTCTTCTTCTTAAAGGCCTAAAACTCTAACTATGCCTAGAAAACCAATGCCCAGACCACATGTTCATGCCTCTATGCTTAAAAAACAAATGATAAGAATGGCTGAAGACCTTCTTACTTTAATCAGGGAAAGCCAACCTTCCCCTTCTAAGAGACCTAGGACTGAATTTGCTTATGATACTTCTGACCAGGATTCTGAAATTTCTGTTTCCTCTGATGACAAGGATTTACCCTTATCTACCTATGAGGATTCTGATGCAGAGGACTCTATTTCCTCTGCTCCCCCCCCCCCAAGAGGATTTCTCTTTTGGTGAAACCCTGCATACTCTTAGGTAGCACTTTCGCTGGGAAAGCCAGGATTACTCTTATTTTAAAAAGAGGATTAGGGATTTCTTACTCCTGCCTCAACACAGGCCTTTAGCTATCCCTCCTGTTCTAGACATTGTTGATGATGCCTTTTCGGAATTTAGCTTGGCCCCTGACTCTTTACCTCCTGCTCCCAGAAAACCTGATAGATATTACAGGGTTCCTGACTCTCACAAGTTCCTTTTTAAAAATCCTACTGTGGATCCTGAGACCATTTAACAGGGACCCAAGGGCGTTAAGGCTACTACTGCCAAAAATCTTACCCCCTTTGATAGAGACTCCAGGGCGCAGGATAGATGGGGTAAGAAAGTATACACTTCTGCAACTTTTGCCATCAGGGCCTTAAACTGCCAGTTTCGTATGTTAAAGTATCAGCAGCATATTATTGGATTGCTTAAACAGAAAATGATGTTGATTCCCGACTGTGCTGAAAATAAGGATTTACAGGATTTAATGCATTCTGCTGAACAGGTTGGAAAGCATACTTTGCAATGTGGTTTTGATTCACTAGAGGCATCTTGCAGGGCTGCTGTCACTGGGTCTGTACTTAGAAGGCATGCTTGGCTTAAGGAGCAGTCTTTGCCAGATCATGTTAAAGCTAAACTGCTGGATGCTCCCTTAAATCAGGACCGCCTGTTTGGCAACAAAGTAGAAAAAGTTCTTAAAAAGATGGAGGAAAAAGCTAAATCTATGCAAACTGTTAAAGATTTCCTACAAGTACAGCCTCCTAGATTTAGTAGGCATTGGCCCTCTAAAAATTGGTCTTTTCCTGCCTCTTCCAGGCCTTCTCAGTCCAAACCCAGAACCAGCAGAACACCCAGGCTTCAGTCCCAGGGTATGCACAGGACTATGCAGTGGGGGGCTCCCACTTCCAAATCAGGGAGTAGTAAGACTCCCCCTATGGTAAACTGTCTCAATGACTTAACTTTAAAACTTCCAAGCACTTCTCACCTGAATGCTCCTTTAGGGGGGAAACATTGCTCTGCAGACAAAAAACTGGGAACTCATTACCCAGGACAAATGGGTTTTAAACATAGTTTCTCAAGGATACAGATTTCACTTCCACACGTTACCAACCCCAAGCGGTTGGCCAGATCTACCCCCCTAAATCAGTGGGCAGAGGCTCAAAAGCAAGTACTCTCTCTCTTAAGCATAAAGGCTATTCAGACTGTACCAGAAGAGGAAAAGGGACAAGGTTTCTACTCAAGATTTTTCCTGGTACCCAGAAACGACAACTCATGGTGTCCTATCCTGGACCTTTCTATCTTAAACACCTTTTTGGTGATTCCAAAATTCAAGATACTAACTCTTCACCAGTTACTTCCTATGCTAGGCAAAGATGCCTGGTTGGCAACACTGGATTTAAAGGAAGCTTACCTGCACATCCCAATCAGGGAATCTTGCAGAAGATACCTACACTTCAAAGCAGGCTAGCCCTTTGGCTTATCTACTGCACCCAGAGTATTCACAAAGTGCCTAGCTCCAGTCATTGCATTTTGCAGACAAAGAAATCTTCAAATATACCCATACCTGGACGATTGTCTAATTCAGGCAGAAAGCCAGGACATACTTTTGAATCATCTGGCATTTGTATAAAAGGTGCTAACTTGTCTTGGGTACATCATAAACGAAAATAAATCAGATCTGGTACCCTGTCAGCAAATTATATTCCTGGGAACAAGCTTGAACACAACTTCCCAGATGGCTTTCTTCACGCCAGAGAAACAAATTAATTTGACAACTTACTTCACACTAATGGCCACAAAAACCCTGTTATCTGCAAGGCAAATACTGCAAGTCTTGGGGTTCATGGCCTCCCGCATTCTACTAATTCCATATGCAGAACTTTATGTGAGGAAACTACAGTGGTATCTAAAAAGCCTATGGTGTCAACATTCTCAGGATCTAGAAGCAATAATTACTGTTATGCCTTGCCTACGGTTAGAGTTCCTTTGGTGGGCAGAGGCCTGCCACCAAAACAAGGGACTACCATTCTCCCTGCCACCTAAACCCTAACAACAGACACATCGGACTATGCATGGGGGACTCACCTGGCAGGGAAGTGTATTCAGGGCAAATGGAACCCAAGTCAAATGCACCTGTATATCAATCAAAAAGAAATGTTAGCTGTACAGAATGCTCTGACAGCCTTCAAGGACCACATTCTTCCAGGACAATTAATGGTAAAGACGGACAACACCACTGGTATGTGGTACATAAACAAACAGGGGGGTACCCATTCTTACCCCCTCTGCAGACTAGCCATGGCTCTGTGGAACACACCAAGTGCATCTACAGACTCAATTCGTGCCAGGAAAACTAAATACACTGGCAGACAAACTAAGCAGAAATCTTATGGACCCACATGAGTGGAAACTGGAACCAAAGAATTTCAAAATGTTGATAAATGGGGGAGCCAAGATATAGACCTGTTTGCCTACCCCCAGAACTACCAATTGGACAAATTCTGCATAAGGTCTCCCCACAAACAAGCTTGGAAAGTGGATGCTCTGTCCTTCAGCTGGAAAAATCTGTCAGTTTATGCCTTTCCTCCTCTGCCTCTCCTCTCCAAAGTACTACTAAAGATCAAACAGGGCAAACCAAGGACAATACTAATTGCACCAGACTGGCCACCCCAACACTTGTACTCCATCTTGCACAGTTTGTCACTGCTGACTCCATGGCACCTGCCTCAGACTCCTACCCTGCTGTCACAGCAGGATTGCCAGATTCTGCACCCTCAGCTTCAAACCCTAAACCTGGCAGCCTGGCTAATTACCTAATCTCTGTGTTACCATCCCTCAGTAAACAAGTGTTGGATGTCATTTTGAAGGCAAGGAGGCCTAGTACTAGAAAATCTGATGCTGAAAAATGGAAAAGATTCTGTGCCTGGAACGAAACTCAAGGGATGGACATAGCAGTGCCCAATTTACCTCAGATTCTTCAATACTTATCTGAGATGCTTCACAAAGGCCTTTCTTTTTCCTCCATCAAAATTCATGCCTCAGCCATTTCAGCTCATTACAACACAGAACCACCCCTCTTCTCTCATCCAGTGCTCAAGCAGTTCCTCAGAGGGGCCAAAAACTTAAGACCACCCAGGAGAGCCCCGACTCCAGCCTGGTACCTTAACTTTGTATTGGAAAAATTCACTCTTCCTCCTTTTGAGCCAGCTGCAAGTGCAGAGTTGAAATTCCTTTCTTGGAAAACAGCCTTCCTTTTAGCAATTACTTCAGCAAGAAGGGTATCTGAATTACAGGCCCTTTTGGCAGTGGAGCCTTTCATCATCTTTCATGTGGACAGGGTGTCCCTCAGGACCAATCCCTTCTTCGTGCCCAAGGTGGTATCCAGTGTGGCTCTTAATCAGTCCATTAATTTGCCAACCTTCTTTTCTAATCACAGAACAAAGGGGGACGGATACTGCACTCCTTAGATGTGCACAGACAATTTAGATTTTACTTGGACAGGACTAAACCTCAAAGGAAATCTGAACAACTGCTGGTGGCATTTGCTGCAGGGGCACAGGGGAAGGCTGTTTCAAAGCAAACCATTTCTAAATGGATAGGCCATTGCATTCATTTCTGCTATAAGCACCATGGAAAACCTGTCCCACAGGGGATAAGACCACATTCAACCAGGGCTGCATCTACCTCTACAGCCTTTCTCAGAGGCGTCCCTACCAGGGACATCCTAGAAGTTGCTGCCTGTCTTTCTGTACATACTTTCACCAAGCATTAACATTTACCAATTTTCTCTAAATCCAGAGCTGGCTTTGCCACTGCAGTCTTGCAGGGCCTTATAGCTGGTTCTAATTCTATCTAAATTCCTCCTCCCATACTTAGCTTTGGGAATCTACCCAAATGTGATGACTGCAACAGTGAAACATGAAGAACATAGTACAGTTGTGTACACTTACCATAAATGTAGATGTTCGAATGTATTCACTGTTGCAGTCTTAGTTACCCTCCCTCCAGCCCCCTGACTTCTTTTGGCTATACCTCTACTCTTCTTTACTATGCTTAACAGCTTTTTGGTGTATTTGCTTTTTTGTTGGAGGTATAACCTTGTATATATATATATATATATATATATATATATATATATATATATATATATATATATATATATAAAATTGCTTCCCATTAGGGGGCACCTGACATCTGGGGCAAGAAAAACTGATGTAATGGCGTTGGCTGCTGACGCAGGACCCAAGACTTTGATAATCAGGCCGACTGAGGGCTACTACAAGCAGATAACCCAAATGTGATGACTGCAGCAGTGAATACACTCGAAATTCTGTACACAACTGTACTTTTTTGTGGAACAATTAGATAAGAGTACAGGTGTTTTGAAATTTACATTGAAATATTCAGCCCATCAGATATAATTCTTAGATGTGTTAATGAGGAAGTTGTTTGATGGATCCATTAGTACTAACCTATACAGAAAGGAGTGCTATAGAAACTCCATCCTACACAGAAAGAGTATGCACTCTAGAAACATTGCCAAGGGGCAAGGCATGAGGGTATCCAGACTGCATAATTTGGAAAAAGAATATAAATTAGGTCTCGATACATTGTCAGAACCTGAAAGACAGAGGTTATAAGCAGGATGATATTGACCCTGCTCTGATGCAAGAAGGAGAATTAAGAGATAGTAGAGCAAGACCATACTTTTCATTTAGATCCACGGTGGATGGGGACATTAACCTTAATAAGTTGAACAGATAAGTTAAAATGAGTACAGTAAGGATTCCTATGTTCTACACTAGTAATATGACACAGGTGGAACAAGTGCTTTATAAGTATTGGCCTCTTCTGATTACAGATGAGAGAACAGCTGAAGTGATTGGGGGATACACCTTATTTCTGCTATAGAAGTCGTAAATCCCCCAAAAGGATGCTTTGTTACCCCGAGAATAGTAAGGAGAAGGTTAGGGAAAATCTTGGTACATTTCCATGTACCCACTGTAGTTATTGCCAATATGTTCTAAGTGATCCATTGTTTGTACATCCAGATACACTAAATAATTATAAATTTAAGGTGAGGGCAGATTGCTAGATCAAGAATTTAGTTTATCTTGCACAGTGTGAATGCTGTAGTAGATTTTATGAGGGGAAGACCAACCAAATGCTTAGGGAGCAAGTGCAGGAACATATATACAATATAAGGACGAAAAGTACAACTAATGCATTAGCAAAATATACAGTGGGTAGTGGTAGATCTCATATATTTAAGTTTAGAGTAATAGAGACAGTGGAAGAAAGTGTGAGAATGGGGGATGTTGAGAATCAAACTGAAAGTGCAGAGTTAAGGTGGATCCTGAAACTCAGAGCAGATAAAGACTCTGGACTCAATGGAGCTGTTTCCATAAAACCAGCTTTAACAAATTGAAGTCTGTGTAGGTAGTGTGGTTCATCATATATAAATGTTATGTTGTATATGTTATTATTTATTTTCTAGTTTTATTGGTCATCTAATTCTATCAGGTAGCTATTTTTGCTGTTGAGTATGTATTTTGTTAGGTATGTAAATTGCATGATCTTTAAATTTATATGTATATGGTTTTTATGTATGTGGTGCTTTAAGTGACCTTTTAGGCCTACTGATGAGGTAAGTAGCGTCATTACATGTGTTAATGGGGAAGTTGGAATTGAAAATGTGAGAAGAGCCTTTTATTGGTCCATAGTGATTTTAATAGTCCAGAAAAAAAGAGCCAGCACAACGTGGTTTAGAGGCAAGAATTTATTCCATAAATTGGCAATTTATGGAATAAATTCTTGCCTCTAAACCACGTTGTGCTGGCTCTTTTTTTCTGGACTAGTATGCTTTTTTGAGCCGTGCACTTGCTGTACTTGCAGGGGTTACATTTGGATTGCCATAGTGATTTTAAACTAACTACAAAGATGGGAGGAAGTGCCACAATAGTATCCTGGCTGGCGAGTGCTGGCGGGAGCCAAAAAGTTCACGAAAACAAGCGGTGAGGTAACCTTGGCAAAAACAGTAAAAAGCCACGCTACTCCGAAGTAGTAAAATCCAATGGTTTAATAGAAACTGTACCACAATCCAAAGACAGAACAGTATCGTGAAACGCTAAAACATGCGTTTTTCGTTCAGGTCCCTGCCTGAACTTCATCAGACTTACGGCAATGCTGCAAACAGTCTCACTTTAAATACTCTTCTTCCTAAGGAATAAATTTAAAAACACAGTACATCATTGAACAGGTAGTACATCATTTAAGAAGTACGACAAACAAATATCCAGCCTTGAATGTATATAGAACTGAACAGGTACTACATACAAAGACAAAAAAGCAAAAAAATTGTGTAGTGCATTAATAATGTAAAAAATATAAAGAAATATAAAAAATATATATATATATAATGTTTAAAATAAATTAAGCAATAATTAAGAATGAAATGTCGTATGTAGGTTCATTAATGATATTACATGCTTAACAGTTTCAGTTGGTAATGACCTTATAACAAAAAATATATATATAGTTCAAACTAACAATGCCTACCTGACCTGTAATTGTGCAAAACATGTATATATAAGAAAGTTGTATATGATAATTACAAAAATTAGTATATTACATATGTACATTTAGATTATTAATTATGAAATTTGATAAAAATGTTTAGTAAGAATTTAGACAAATCAATACCTAAATACCAGTATGAATGTGGTAAGCTATTAAAGTAGATCACCCAACTACGTCATGTTCAAAAATTGTACAATTCCAATGGGGTATTGAAGAAAATTACAATAAAGTGTTACAAGAAAGTACTACAAAAGAATACTGCATAAAAATATATGATGATAAATAACTAAGATAGCAGTAATGGGTACCATCAGAATAGTTATGTTAGAAGGACATATACCTATCTAAATAAGCTGTTCAGTTTAAGAATACAAATGATTGAACAGTATTCAACAGTATTCAACAGTATTTAAATTATTTATGATGTTGCAATTCAAATAAAACAGTGTGTGTGTGTGTGTGTGTGTGTGTGTGTGTGTGTGTGTGTGTGTGTGTGTGTGTGTGTGTGTGTGTGTGTGTGTGTGTATTTGTGTATTTGTGTCTGCCTGTCTTGTCTGATATACCAAATTAAAAACATGGCTAATTTGAGGAGGTGGTAATTTCTGTATGAAAGTAACTGGTAACAGCTGTCACTTGACCACATTTAAATGAATTGTCTGCACTGTCAGTGGTCGTATGCCTGTGAATGTTTGTGTGCTTGCACATGTATGTGCAAGTGTTTATGAGAGAGAGAACAGGCTGAAATAAATACTATAGGCAGAACATATGCATAGGTTTATACAATAAGTTGAAATACGTTACGGTGGGCAGAATTTCATTTACTTCATAATTATCAAAAATGTCAAGTTTACTTGGTCAAAAGGGGTACTCTGTGGAGCTTAGTGTCAATGTATACAGGTACACAAGGTAGAGAATGCATGCAGTAAGCTGAGCATAATGCTATGGGCAGGATTTCTTTCACTTGTCATTACTAGGCAGCTTAGGTATATACTGTACAATGGAGTGGTTGGGGTAAGACCGTGTGTGAAAGCAACTGATGAACAATGTCAGTTGGTCAGAATTAACCAGTTCTGAGTATGTATTGTCAGAGGCAATATCTGTGCATGAAACAACTGAATAAATTATTAAGGATAGAAACTCACCCCTTTCACTTACCCTTAGAAAACTGAGGTATAGCCAATCAAAAGTGGTGATTATGGAAGGTATGGCAGTCAGTGTATAAAACCAAATGATGATAGCTAAAAATTCATGAATCTGGATTTTCTGATCAGTTTGTGAACATGAACAAGCTGAATACATTTAAGAAGAAAGTCTTTCAATGTTAATCTGAGTCTGAAAGCAACTGATCACAATTCTCACTTGATTACACAGTTAAAATCTGGATTGTCAAGGGCTGTAAAATGGTGGTGGTAGTTTGTGTACATGTGTATGCGCATGTAGTTTTGTGTGTGTGTGTGTGTGTGTGTGTGTGTGTGTGTGTGTGTGTGTGTGTGTGTGTGTGTGTGTGTGTGTGTGTGTGTGTGTGCATATGTGACAAGCTGATAAACATTCCTATAAGCAATATTTATTTTACTTGATTATGATAAACATCATACATATACTCAGTCACAGGTATACTCTGTCAAATAGTGGTTATACTGAGTGGCAAATGTCATACTGTTTCAAAGATAAGACATTGTATGGAAGGGAACCACAGCTGCTTTACATGGACATTAGAATGCGGTAGGTACCAAACTGCTCATGACAGGATACTGTAAACTGTGGATATATGACATCTCTTCAGGGTGAGGAATACAATACAGGTCCAAAAAATAATTGTTTTGAGTTGCACTTATATCAGAAATAAAAATGTATATATTTTTTTAGAAAAGTAACTTTTATTATCATTGTGAAGATGTCACCAACAACAATTCTTATAAAAACAAACATGGCCATGTCACCAAACCAGCTTCAAAACTAAGTTGCATTTAAGCCTTAAAGGTGGAATGGAAGTCTTATATGCATTATACATGGGCTTTCAAGCATAATTTTCTGAAAGAATTACTAAGCACTTTCAAAGGCTGATTAAGATATTGCCTCAACATAGAAGCAAAATGCTGATTTGTAGGGTTATTTTACTGGCATAGGATCATAGAATCATAGGAGATTACTAAGCTTATGGCCCTGGGGCCATTGCAAGCCTAGCCAAGTTAAACCCTTATTACCAAGAGTGTCCATTTAGAGCAGACAATAAAATCAGCACTTATTGCCCCTGTCCAAGAAGGACACAGGTGGAATCCCCAGGGATAATTTCCAGTTACTCATCCAGTCATCCAAATTGTGCTTAAACAGGGTCAATGATCGGCTGTGTTTAACATGAATTGAAGCCTGTTCGAGAGGTGAGGAAATCACTGGGAGACAAATCAATCCCTCCATCAAATTCAAATCAATCCCTCCATCAAATTCTGTTTATGTGGTGTACCAGGTTAAAGTCCTTAGAGTGAGTGACCCTTGTGCCATATGACTTGCAAATCTGCAGAATTCCATTAAAGCAGGGTCAGACATTGCCTTATATGCAGCTACATGTCACCTCTGAGCAGACTGTATGACACAGAGTAAAGTGACAGTGATTTCAGTATGTCTGCATATGACAGATGCTGGAAGCCCTGAATTTTCTTCAGTAGGAACCTTTGTGGCTTCTCCAGTTGCTGCAGGTGCTTGGAGAAGTACATACCAAAGGGAGTGCTGTATTCTATTATTGGCCTGATGAAGGAAGAGTACAGGGGGGTTATAACCTCTTTTTTTTCTGGAGGTAATGCCTTTACTTATGAGATGAGCACTATAAAATGCCCTTCTTACCACTGTGGAGCCATGACGATTGAATGTAAGGCTGCTGTCAACCCGTGTGCCCAGATCTCTCACCACTGAATGGGAGCTTAGGGTATTGCTATTGATGTGGTAATTTGCAGGAACATTGCCCTTACTGAAGGGGAAGATAATTAAATTTTCTTTGCATTTATTTTAAGACCATGACTTTGGCACCAATCATTTGTCTGTGTAAGTCCCTCTTGCAGGATATTGACATCATCTGGGGACTCAGTGACTGCTTCCAGTTTGCTGTCATCTGCAAATTTGGTCAGCCACAGATCTTTCGTTTTTGCCTGGACTTTGGAGAAGTAGATAGTGAACAGTAGGAGTCCCAGAACCAAACCCTATGGGACACTGCTACTTACAGATCTGCTAGAGCTGGTGGAATCCCCTATTTTAACTGTATGAGTTCTGTCAGTGAGCCAGTTCACAACTCATCAGACAGTATATGGGTTGATACCCAACTGAGTGAGTTTATCAATGATGCCTGAGTGGGGAATTTTATCAAAGGCCTTGGCCAGGTCCAGGTAGGTCATATGCACAGATTAACCCTTGCCTAGGGCTTTGGTGACTGTCTCAGAGAAGTCCACCAAGTTTAATAGTCATGATTTCTTTTGACAAAGCCAAACTGGGTAGGTTCAGCATTTGGAGATTTCCTATATCTTTATTGATAAGGTCCATGATGATTCACTCCATGGCCTTGCAGATAAGACTGGTCAAGCTAATGGGTCTATAGTTCCCAGAGTCACTGGGTGCAACCCCTTTGTGCAAAGGGATGACGGTAGCTGCTTTCCATTTCTCCGGGACGAAGCCAGTGCTTAGGCTGCGATTGAACAGAGTACCAAGTGGTGTTGCTAATTCCTGTTTTAACCCATGTAGAAAACAGCCTGAGGTGTTATCTGGTCCCAAATGGGCTGTGTTTCTGGCCTTGGAGGGGGCATTTAGGACCTGCTCCTTGGAGATGCAAATTGGTGGACAGGTAGTGGGAATGCTTAAGGGTATGTGTGGTGGGGACAGGGGAGTGAATTTTTCAATGAATCTGTCAGACAGAAAGTTTGCTATGTCCACAGGTTCTGTGTATGTAGTACCACTGACTACAAGTTTGGTGCAAATCTGGGATTTTCCTTTAAGGTGACAGATGTAATTAAAAAACATCTTATGGTTTCCCTTAGTTTGGGAAGCTGATTTGGATTCATAATGAACTCTAGAGGACTTCACAGGAGTCTAAGTTGCTTGTCAAAGTTGAGGAGGGAATGTTTCCAGTTTAGAGACCTTTCCTTTCTACAGCAATTTCTTTCTCTTACTGTATAGCTTGTTAATGGCAGATGTCCACCAGGCAGGTTTGTTCTTCCTTGAAGATCTTACTTTGGTCCTGTCAGGTGCGTCAGTGTCAATAGCCCAGCATGGGTGTCCTTCTCCTCTGTGAGGGGAGGGGCTATGAAGCTATTTATGCTGTCTAGTAAGAAGTTGTAATAGGCCTTGGAAAAGTTTTTTTATTGTAGTTGCTGCTAATGGGGGGTCAGTCTGGTGCTACAGTTACTTCTAACAAGATAGATTTGTGGTCAGACCTCACCAGGAAGGGCAGTACATAGGAAGTGGTGCAACGGTCCCCCATGTTGGTGATCACCAGATTCAAGATATTTGAGCCCCTTGTTGGGGTATCAACCAGATGATCCAGGGCATTGAAGTTGATGTAATCCAGGAACTTTTGGGCAAGTGAGTTAGAAAACTTATAATTTACCCAGTCAATGAAAGAATAATTAAAGTCGCCCAACTCCAGGGTGTTCAGTTGCATCTTGATTGACTCAAGTAGATCCAGGTAGGCTTAGTGGATGTCCTGATTCATAGAGGGGGTCCTATAGCTGGCAGTGCCTTGATTAGGGGTCTTACCAATAGTCAGTTGCACCTGAAGTAATTCCAGGGACTCGTGCTTTATAACTGACAATCTAGAGGTGTGTTTATCGTTGATGAATAATGATACACTGCTTCCTTTAGTAATCATGCCTTCATTTTGTGGTCTGAACATGTTGAAGGAAATGTAACCTGGTATGGCTGGGGTGCTGTCCATGGCCTTATACAAGGTCTCTGTGACTGCACAAATGTTAGCATCTTCCAAGGTTAGGGCTGTTTCCAGTGAGTGCAGTTTCAGGTTTAGACTCCTAGCGTTTAGCAGCATAGCCTTGAGGTTGTTTTTAGAGGGTATTTTTACATTTGGTCTTGTAACATTGCCTAAAAAAATGCACTATGGCAGTGGCAAGAGCCTTAGCCAATAACTAAAATCTCAGAGGTGACAAATGAAAACCATCTCAGGCAAAGCATTGAGATCTGTCAACCGTATCATCCCAGGTTGATGGATACTGGATACCCTTAGAATGACACAAGAAACTTAGTTAAATGTTGAATTCAATATTTTTTTGTTTGTATTGTGGCACCATCCTAGGCGAAGGTAATATGCTGCTGAAGGCTAGGGACATACATACCCGAGACACATAATCAGAGAGCTCCGTCATGTCTGTCTTCATATAGTCCAGTGAGGTACATCTCAAGTCATTCACACCAACATGGATTATGACGGAGTCCTAACAGTACATGCTCTTGAGAGACTTGAGTGTGTGTGTGATGTGTTGGATCCTGGAACCTGACAGACAGCTGACTACGACCTTTTTCTTATCCAACCTGGTGAGAGGCACATCTGTTTGTTTCACATTGGAGTCACCTATTAGTAAGATATTTGGTTTTGTGTTGTTCCTTATGGGCGTCTCTGATGAGACACCAGTGTGTAAGATATTATATATGTTCTGCATAGTTGTATTATGTGCAGCATGCTTGTGTTTGGGAAATCTCTGGTGTTTTGGTAAGCTGCTGGTAAGGACCTCCGCATATATGGGTTTATTTCTTGTTGGTTTGGTAGGTGTAGGACATGTGAAATGCATGCTGACAACATGCTTAGTGTCAGATTTACTGTCTGGTGAGTGAGGGAGCCTGGATTCTAATTTTTTAGTATAGATGCATCTCTCCCATATTGAATTTGTGTGATCTAGAAGAAGTGGGTTATCAGTGTACATGAGGCAGTTGCTCCATTGTCCCAGGATGCCCATGTTGACTAGGCTGGCTGGAGAAACTGTGAGAAATTGTCTGTCCATAATTCCAGGTACATTTTAATGTGGTTAGAAACAGGGAGATGACAGCAAGGACCAGGTAAGGTAGAGGACAGCAGAAGAGGTCAAAAGTACAAAGGGCTACTTGGATAAGATTTGTGTTTGTACACCAGGAGTCTTGCTGAATGTATCATCTGTCAGTGAGGCTCACTCGCGAGAACTTTTTGATGGAGCACCAGCTAAGTACTAAAGGAAAATTTGTAGGCAGAAATGTTTGCACATATAACTGGCAAGGGTAGCCAACCCTGCATAGCAATATGGGATGGTGCACTTCATGCAAATGTGGTGCTTATATAGCTAATGTAAGCATAATTAGTTAAACAAGTTAACTAGTAAAAAAGCTCAAAACAGAGCCCTGTTGTGGAAACCTTTAATCAGATGAGTCCTGACTGCACACTCCTGCCACAAGGGTATAGGGGAGCCCTCTCCAACATGGAAAGCCTGATTTAGTGTTCAGTTTGTACAAACAGAACTAGATTCAGCAGGTCTGAATCTAGTCTATGCTAAAGCAATCAAAGTGCAATGATTTAGTAGGATTCAGTAGAAAACAGTTTAAAACAGTTGGTACAACAAAAACTACAGTTCCATAGTGCAAAATGCAGTTAAACATTATACTTAGAGTTAGCTGATTTTAACAGAAGCCTTGGATTGATTGCGTAGATACAGCAAAGCAGCAGCTGGATGCTAAACACTCTGGAGCTTTGTTAAAACAAGCACAAACCCATGCAAATGCTGTGCTTATATAGCTAACATAAGCAAACTTAGTAAAACAATTTAACCAGTAAAAAGCCCAAAATAGAGCCCCATTCCAGAAACCTTTAATCAGATGAGTCCTGATTGTACACTCCTGCCTCAAGGATGCAGGGGAACCCTGCCCAACAAGGATAGCTTGATTTAGTGTTTGATTTGTATAAACAGAACTAGATTCAGCAGGTCTGAGTCTAGTCTATGCTACAACAAAGTGCAACAATTCAGAAGAATTCAGTAGAACACAGTTTAAAACAGTACAGCAAAATATGCAGTTCTAAAGTGCAAAATGCAGTTAAAAATTATAGTTAGGTGATAACAGAAGCCATTCTTCCTAGATGCATTATTTTCTTTTTCCATGAAGGTTGAAAATAGCACTTCTTTTTAGGGTGAAGAAGTCAGTACATATTCAGTATGAGTTCTATTTACATCCCAAGTAAATCATATTTATTTCTCCAAAAAGTCACCTTTAAGTCACTGGAAAATGTAACTGATGATGGTCAAATGCCCCAGCTAACCTCAATTTTGAATTGCTTGTAGCTTCTTAAAGGCCACTGTTGAGTGCAGTACATAGCCAAGCATCCAATATAATTTCTTGAATGTTTTGTTAAAACTTTTTGAATAGTAACTGACATTTTGTCTCATAGATGTGTTCACACATTCATTGTCTCTTTCTGACAAGTTATAGTGTATTTGATTTCCTTTAGCAGTAACTTTATGTATTCGTTTTGAGGCAGAGAATACAATACATGTCCAGAATGTAAATTTGTAAAAAGTAACACTGCCCATACCTGCAGTACTGCAAACAAATAATTTAATAAATTAGGTGCTTTTGTTCACCACATTACATGAACTTCAGAAAAAAATGAAAACATCTAGACACTTATTTAAATACTGTTCATCCAGAAGTCAGATGACTTACAATTTCCTTATTGTCAAATTAATACATTCAGTTCTTAAAACACAATATACATGTATGTATGTATGTATGTATATATATATATATATATATATATATATATATATATATATATATATAGTAAAGATTTTAATTAAGACTTAATGTTAACACTGTCAGTCTTGAGAAAAAATTTGCACTTAAGCATAATTGCCATTTTAGTTCTGTTACTTCCAATTCATTATTCAACTCTCCATCCCTGAAAATGGGAGGAACATAATCCAAAATACTGAAAGCAAACTTATTACAATTTCCACATCTTGCACTATGTTTTGCCAATACATTTTTAAAATTTTTATTTTTAATGTCTGCAATATGTTCTTTTATCCATTCCCCAAAATGTTTTTTTGGTTTATCCTACATAATAGAATTAACAGCTATAACATTGAGCTGTATAAACAATTAATGTGCTTTGACAATTGAAAAAAATTCTTTATACGAATTATTTCTTGATTATGCTTAAAAATACATGGCCACAATGTATTTGTATTAATTTCACATTACACCAGAAGTGAAAACAATGTATCTGTATTCATTCACATTACATCAGAAGTGAAAACAATATATTGTTCCTCAAAATAGTAGCTGTTGCTGTCATTAGAAAGACTCCATCACCAAAAATGACTGGTCTAGCCACTGCAAGTAACATTATATTCACTTTTCACTGGGGTGGTCATATGACTTCTTGTAAAGTATTAGGATTGCAGAACATGTCCAGCATATATTTTTACCAAGCTGGCATTACAGTGGAGTAACAGTTGTATCACAATACCCACAAAAATGGCCTTATCTATCACTTGAATTATTCTAACCACTTAGTGCATCCTCATACGCAAAGAGACACATTACATGAAATAAAAACTGTATGTGCCTTTAAACTTAACATCACCAACTAAGTGCATTCTGTAGTTGAGTATCATGACATGTTCCTTACAACTTTGCTAGAAATCGTAAAGTGGTGAGTACAACAGTACTTACCCATTAGGCTACTCTGCTTTTCTTTTTTCTTTTTTTGTCATTTAATTCACTACAAATGTTAACATGTGGCAGTGACATATTTTGTCTGATATTCTCAGCAGATCATTTTGAAGTATGTTGTTATGACATCAAAACCAGAAATACTGTTTGTTTAGTTGAAGTCCAAAAATGTCCCAGATATGGTTTTAACCTTGTTTGCTCTTGGCTTTCTGTGAATAAACTATTGCAAAAATCACTTCAGGGAAATCCCTAAAAACATTGTGTGTGTGTGTGTGTGTGTGTGTGTGTGTGTGTGTGTGTGTGTGTGTGTGTGTGTGTGTGTGTGTGTGTGTCTGTGTTTATCTTTTCTATTTGTATATCTATCTATATATATATGGGTCTACTTTACAAACCCGAAATCCCACTAACCTGACTTTCATATAACTGAGACGACAAAGCCAAAAACTCAGAAGATCAAGCACCCAGAATACCAACTTTCAGCTCCAGGTAAGTAACCACATGGCCAAACAAAAAAAAACCTAAAACCAAACCAAATTAAACCCGCCCATGTGGGGGCCTTTGTCCCGCACACAGACACACACACACACACACGCACACACACACCCCACATGCCTTAATTAAATCTACCAACTCTGACATCACTGTATCGGGAGGTAAATGGCAAAATTCAACAAGGTGGCCAAGCGTTTACTTACCGGAAGTTGAAAGTCAGTGTTCTGGGTGCTCAGTCTTCTGAGTTTTTGGCTTTATCTTTTCAGTTATATGAAAGTTGGGTACTTATTTATATATTTTAATATAAAATATATAATTTAATTTAATATAAATTTAATATAAAAATATATTTTAATATTAAACTAAACCACTAATACTTTTTTAAATAAATCACTTAATTTTTGCCATGCTAAGTACTGATGAGTGACATTTGAAGTTCTCATTTTAACATTTTGCAATTCCTTGTTACATACAGTCTTAGTTAAACAAACAAGTTCTGCAAAAGGGTATTTTTACATTTCCAGTTTTTTTGTAATAATTTTCCTAGCTATAGCCAATATAGACCAAAGAAGAGGCACTTGTGTAGTTGGAATAGAATCTGGAATTGCAGCATTGAATAAAATCAAGGAATTTGTAACAATGCAATTATATGACCACAATCCTTAAGCAAAGTTTCTGTACTTCATCCAAAAGGACAAAACTATTTTACATTCTGTTTACCATATGAAGCCAATCTGCATCAAGAACTCCACCACATTTCTACAAATGTATTTTCCTTATTTATAAATTAATGCAACCTTGTGAGGAGTTAAAAAGACTCTATGTAAGTACTTCCAGGTATGCATTTTCCAATAAAGTGATAATTTAGATTTTCCTGCAGATTTTAAGGATATATTTAAAAAAAATCATTATTAACTTTTGTTGAATAATTCCAATAAGATTAATCAGGAATAATAAACTCAATTCTTATAATCATGTATATTTTAGATAAATAAACTCATTACTGACCATATCACTTTTAACACTAAAGAAAAATTCTAAAATTTTTGGAATAGATTTTGTATGCTGCTCTAAAGATACTTTTATTTTGCCATTAATAAATTCCTTACAAATGTGTATATTCAACCATTTTTTTCTAAACTATATAGGTTCATAGGTATGTACTAGGATATCTGCCCGAAGGCATTTATAAGCCTAGCCGGAATGTGTTGGCTATCGCCGCCCCTTAGATTAGTTCCCTGTGCCTCTGTCCAGCAGAGCCATTGAAGTAATCCCTGGGGTAAATTTTCCATTTCCCAATCACTCGTCAAGGTTTCTCTTGAAGAGGGTTAGTGAGGAGTTCTGCCTAATGTAGATTGGAATCTTGTTCCTGAGCATGGGAAGTCTCTGGGACAGGAATCTATCCCTCCAGCAAGTCCTATTTATTGTTGTGGTGTGGTTTAGATCCCTGGAGCATGTGGCTTGAGGGGATATGGTTTTCTTTAGGTGGAGCATGTCCATCAATTCTGGGTTGGACATGGCCTTGTATGTCAGGCAGAGATCACCTCTGAGTAGGCGGCATGCAACCGAGTACAGCTGGAGTTTCTTCAGTCGAGCTGCATAGGGCATCTGCTTGAGGCCAGTGATCCTCTCGGTGAGGTACTTCTCTGGTCTTTCCAGTTGCAAGTGTCTTGTAAGGTACATCCCAAATGGGGCATTGTACTCTATGATGGGTCTGTTGAGTGATGCGTAGAGGGGCCCAATGACCTCTTTCGATCTAGATGCAAACCCTTTTGTGATTAGGTGGGCCACATAGAAGGATTTTCTAACCACTTTGGCAATGTGATTATCAAAGGAGAGGTTACTATCTACTTGGGTCCCCAGATTCTTTATTACGTCTTCTGTATTTAGGGGGCTACCACCTATGTGGTAGTTTGTGGCTACTATGTTTTTCCAAAGGGGATGACTATGCACTTTTTGGCATTTAGCTTGAGGCCATGGTTTTGACACCAGGTATCTGTCTCAGTGAGACTCTTTTGGTGGATGTCTGTCTCAGCTGGAGAGTCAATTATAGCCCCTAGTTTTCAGTCATCTGCGAACTTGGTCAGCCATAGTCCTCCTGTGCTTGCCTGTACCTCTGAGAAGTATATGCCGAACAGGAGGGATCCTAGGACTGAGCCCTGGGGAATGCCACTTGTAACTGGTTTAGAGTCAGACTTAGTTCCCACAACTCTTACTATGTGGGTTCTGTCCGTGAGCCAGTTGGCAACCCATCTCGTGATGTAGGGGTTTATGTTCAGGCTGGTGAGATTATCTATAATACATGAGTGAGGAATGGTGTCAAAGGCCTTTGTGTGGTCTAGGTAGGCTGTGTGGACCACCTTTCCCTCATCTATAGCCTTGGTAACTGTCTCAAAGAAGTCCACCAGGTTTAGGAGGCATGATCTGCCTTTAACAAAGCCGAACTGGGTAGGGTCCAGTGTTTGAAGTTTTCCAATGTCTCTGTTAATGAGATCCATGATGATGTGCTCCATAGCTTTGCAGAACAAGCTAGTCAGGCTTATAGGGCAATAGTTCCCGCGGTCCATTGTGGCTCCACCTTTGTGGAGAGGAATAACCATTGCTGTGCACCACTCTGTGGGCACATAGCCCTGTGGAGAGGCTGAGTTTAAACAGCGTGTTTAGGTGAGGGGTTAGTTCATCTTTGAGCTCGTGTAGGATGCAGCCTGGGAGACCATCCAGTCCCATTGATGCTGTGTTTTTGGCTTTGGAGAGGGCTGTTTTAACCTGAGTGTCTGTAATTTCAGGGGCACTACATTCTTCTGGTATAGTTATGGGCCCTTTTGGGGGTGAGAGGGGGGTAAAGTTTGCACTGAACCTGTCTGCCAGAATGTTGGCTATATCGGTCGGTTCAGTGTATTTTGTGCCATTCTGCACTAACTCCGAGCAGATCTGAGAATTGCCACTTAGATTCTTGACATAGCTAAAGAATGTCTTGTGGTTATCTTTGGAGTCCATGGCAATTTTTCTTTTGAAGCTAGTCTTGGACGATTTTATGAGGGAACATAGTTTCTTGCTGATACTGATCAGGGTAGCGTTGTCGCCTCACAGTAAAACACTGTTCGGTTCAATGCTCAGCTAGAGCATCTTCTGCCTGGAGACATGTGTGAATGGGCATGCCTTCGTTGAAGGTTGTGCGTCAGGGCTGGTAACTCGGCATGTAAAAGTCAACTACCAATCATTAGCGGGCCGGAGTTTCGCTGTGGTGACCCCTAACCGGGAAAAGCCGAAAGACACAAACAAACTGATCAGGGATGTCTTCCCTTTTTTTCTGTACAAGTTTCCTCCTTCTGTTGTATAGCTTGTTTATGGCAGGGGTCCACCAGGCTGGTTTCCTTTTCTTGGAGGAGTGAGTCTTGGTTTTGTTTGGGATAGCATGATCCATGCATTCTTGTAGGTGCCCATAGAGTGCATTAGTAAAGGATTTTGCAGCTTGTTTAGCATTATACTTTAGCATGGGGGCTTTGAAACTTCCCACTTCAGTCTTAAGTAATGTGAAGTTTGTTTTTGAAAAGTTTTTCGCGGTGGTTTCTTTGACCGGGGGTGGTGGTGGAATGTGGATATCCAGAGTGATTAGTTTATGGTCAGATCTAACCAGTGAGGGGTTGACCTCCAGTGTGGAACACCGGTCGCCCATGTTGGTGATGACCAGGTCCATTATGTTCTCACCTCTGGTGGGGGTGTTGACCAATTGATCCAGGGCATTTGAGTATATAAATTCTAGGAAATGTTGGGCAAGGGAGTTTGTACTTGAGTAGTTCTCCCAGTTAATGTTTGAGTAATTGAAATCACCCAATATCAGGGTGTTTGGTAGGACCTTTATGATTCCCAGTGTTTCCAGGAATGCATAGTGGGGGTCCTGGGACATGGTGAGTGATCTGTAGCAAGCTATAATTTGAATAGCAGTTTTTCCCGTTGTTAGTTGCACGTGGATGATCTCTGAAGCATCGTCCTGTGCCACTAACCTGGAGGTGTGGGTATCCTTAATGAATATGGATACTCTCCCTCCTTTTGTATTTCAGTCTGGGTTTTGTGGCCGAAATGTATGGTATGAGTTGTAGCCTGGTAGTGCTGGGGTGCTCTCTGGAGCCTTAAACCAGGTTTCTGTTACTGCACATATATCGATTTTCTCCATACTGAGGAGTGCCTCGAGTGCATGAATTTTGAGGTTTAGACTTCTGGCATTGAGTAGCATCACCCTCAGTTTTTTGTTACTTGTGCTATTTACGGCAGTGGGTTTGTCTTTTGAGCCTTGCCTAAAAAAAGGCACTATTGGGGTGGCAAGAGCTTTGGCCAGTATTCGAAAGCCTAAAGGAGACAGGTGCAAGCCATCTCTAGCGAAGCAGCGTGGCTTGTTGAGCATGTCATCCCTGGATGACAGACACTGGATCCCCTTTGAATGAGGCCAGAAGATTAGCCAATTCTTGAAACTGATAATTTTTTCTCTATACCGTGGTATTATTCTTGGTGAAGGCAGGATGCTACTCAGGGTCAGGTCATACCGGCCTGGGCTACGCGATCAGAGAGGTCCTCCATGTCTCTTTTCATGTAGTCCAGGGAGGTATGGCTCAGGTCATTCACACCAGCATGGACAATGACAGAGTCATATTTGTACTTGTTCTGGAGTGACCTGAGTGCTTATGTTATGTGGTGGATCCTGGCACCCGACAGGCAGCTGACAGTAACCTTCTCCTTGTTCAGCTTAGTGAGTGGGACGTCAGTGTGCCTGACTATAGAGTCACCTATTACCAGTGTGTCGGGTATGTTATTTTGCCTTAATGGCTGTGACTGTGTGGCACACTGGTTTTCTGAAGTATGTGTTTCATGGTTTGTGTTGGGGGGTGGAGGTTGCTTGCATGTCTGCTTTGGAGGTCTCTGTTGCTTTTGCAGATATTTATTTAGAACCTCCGAGTATGTTTTCATGTATTTATGTGTGTTTTTTGCATGTGCTGGTTTCATAGGTCTGTGTGAGACTGGTGGTGTGATGCAAGTAATTCCCTTCTCCTTTTGACTGCCTGATCCAGTCTTGGGTTGAGAGAGCTTAGCCTCCAGTTTGGCTGTATAATTGCATCTCTCGCATGTATTAGTGTTTGGTCGAAGGTGGAGAGGGTTGTCTGTGTACATGAGGCAATTGTAACATTGCCTCAAAATGCCCAGATTCACCAGTTGGACCAGAGAGTACACCTGAAACTGCCCTTTGGACATGCCTGGATAGGTACCGTGAACTGTTTTACTGATTGGCTGGTAAGGTGGAATAGAGAGCCTTGTCCTTCTCTACAGTATGGGGGGGGGGTCTAGTGCTAAGATTTATTAGTGCTTGCTATGAGTTTTGAGCAAGTGCCGGGATGAGAAGTGAATGGTTTGAGTGCTTAAGTTAAAGTTTGTGTAGTTCCAAGGGAAAAATTTAAGAGTAGACTTTGTGGAGCCGGGAATAGTTATACCCTAGCTAACCGGCGCTGCCCGACAGGCAAAACCATACAAATGCGGGTTTTATAGCAGGGAAATAAAAGAGATAGAAATTATTCTAAAATGGCCAATAAACTACTAATTTCTGGGATGAAACCACTCCGCTATGGACAGATAGGCTGCTCAAAGCTCCCTCTCTCACAGTGAGCAGAGAAACTTCCTTCTATCCAAGTAAGGTATGGGCAAACACAGAAACTTGCAACACTGCCCTGAATTCAGCACTAACCTGAAAACTGGACTATACTAGCTTCGAAAGGTGGGAAAACAATATCTGGCTAAGAGATAATCAGCTAAATGTATTTTATTGCCATTCAGAAACTGATGCCAAGAAATTAGATCATTATGTTTAAGATCTAATATTTTACATAAAGTAAGTGATTCCAAACATCCATTAGTATGGGCTATAGGAAATAGTAAAATTAACAATTCTTTAACCATATAATTGGCTTCCATAAATCTCTTGAAAGTAAGCAGCATATAGTTAGCAAAATTAATACACATTGAATCATTTCTATTATTCATACAGAAATCTTTTAGGACCCAAAAAATTTTATTAAAACCAGATTGTCAGTGAGAATCTACATCAACCTTATTATTAGCAATTAAGATTTTCTTTTCATGCATTGGTTTCTAACTTGAAATATAGGAGGAATTTAGCCATTTAATTACTATTTTATAATGACAGACTCAGCATATATTTCAATATGTGGGAAATCAATGCCACCTTCCTCCCAACTTTTTGTATGCCAGTCAAAAGATATCCTTGTTTCTTGGGGATACCATAAGAATTTAAGAAGAATAGAATTTATATACTTTTAAATACTTTTGGAAGGGAGCATAATTAATGACTGGTAAATTTATCATTTTACTCAATGTACGTCTGTCTTCCATTGTAAAAAAAAAATGTCCAGTTATTAATTAATTGAATTAAAATATCAGTTGAATTATTATAATTTACCAAAACTGAATCCTTCCAAATAGATGTGATAGTATTTCCCAGATATCTAATTTGTGAATTTTCTCAGTTTAAATCCTTATATTTTTAAAGAGATATTTATTTTTTTAATAAGTAATGTTTTTGTTTTATTATGATTAAATCTTAAACATGAAATCCTTTTAAAATACTTTATTGAATTAACTAGACACTATAACGAATATTCAGTATCAATACTTGTTAGAAGAATATCATCAGCAAATAGCTCAATTTTAGAGGTATAACTCCCATTTATTAAAAACCCCTTAGTCATTGTATTGAACCTAATGTAATAATGTAATACGCAAAAGGTTTTATAGTCAAAGCAAACAACAAAGGACATCCTTGTTTTTTGCCTTTTACTATTTTAAAGGAGGTAGATAAGAAAGAACCTATTTTAACAAATGATAAATTAATAAACATTTTTATAAAATCTATAAACTCTAAGGAGAAATTATATTCTTTGAACACTTTAAACAAATAAAACCAAGTCTAAGTTTAAAATTGAAAGTTCTTTCTTATTTTTATTAGCTGGATCTATTAATGAAAAGAGTCTTATGATGTTATCTTGCACTTTTATATTTAAAATAAAAACTGTTTGGTCATCGTCAATTAAACAAGGCAAAACATGACTCAATCTTTTCGCCAGTATAGACATAAATATTTTATAACCTATAGTTAAAAGAGAAATGGGATGATAAGAAGAGCATAATTGTGTTTCTTTATCTTGCTTTAAAATATGTGAAATCAGCCAAAATCTCCGTGAGGGAAGAATGTTTGATGTAGTTCTAACTTCTTCAAAAGGTTTTAACAATGTATTTAATATTTTATCAGGAATTAACTTATATAACTCAGGTATTATACCATCCAGCCCGGGGGCCTTATTAGTTTTAAGATTTTTTAATTTGTTTTGTCAGTTCCCTAAAAGAAAATTACTTACATATTTTAAAATATTGTTCTCTGGTTAACTTATATTTTATACGTCAGGAAACTGTCAACTAAATTGCTATTATCTAAAGTAACCTTACTATTATTAATTTGTTCAGAATGCTTTCTGAAACCCTCTACTATATCTTTTAAATTAATTGCTCTCTTAACATTGTTCTCAACTGTGTGTGTGATCTTCTTAATGTGATTTATATTATTCAATCTATTTGATCTAATAGCTAATCTGTGTAGATGTTTAGGGTCAATGGAATATGATTGTCATTTTAATTTTTCACAATTTATTGATATCTTATGATGAAGTGTTTCTAGAAATCTCTGATTTAAAACTTTTAACTCAGAATTAGCAGTTTTATCGCTAAGTTTTTAAATTTAATTTTAATTTATCAGTATTTGATTGTAAAACAATTAACTCTTTTCTTTTGCAGAAATACCAGATTTAATTCTACCATATAAATAACTTTTAATGAATCCCATAAAATAATACCTGTAACTTCACCATTATTATTAAATTCCATAAATATATTTAATTCATTTAAAAACCATTCCTTAAAACCTTTAATTTGAATTGTACATGCAGAAATTCCCTGACAATAAATTAAGTCACTAGGTTTTAATGTGATAATAAAAGTAATCGCATTGTGGTCAGTCAAATGACATGATATTAATACTTCATCAATGTTGGGATATAATCCACAAGAAGTAAAAACTTTATCAATGCTTGTTTGGGTACCATATCTTTATGAATAGTGTGTATAATTAAGAGATGTTTCCTGTCTTAAATCATAATATCTCTCATATTCACTGAGTTTATAAAGTAATCTAAATGTTTAGCAGCTGTGGATAGTCTAGTTTTTTTATCATTGGTAGTATATTTCCCAATAAAACAAAATCACCAGCAAATAACATTTCTCATTTTGAATTTAATGCTGTGATGTCTAAATATTTTTAGATTCAATTCCAGGAATCCAATAAATGTTGACAAACATATATTTTTTATTAATCTCAAAGACCACCAATCCCAGTATGACATTTATATCAGAATAAGTATCGACTACCTCAGGCATAATGACTTTTTCCAAAGAATAAAAGTGCCTCTCCTTTGTGAACTAAAATGGGACCCCACTAGAATTGAATAATTTTTTAATAGCAATCTGTCTAAGTCCTTTGTTAGCAAATGTGTTTCCTATAAAAAAAACAATATGAGCTTTATGTAATTTTAAATATTTAATTAAACCACCTCTCTTTATTGGATTATAACAATATGAGCTTTATGTAATTTTAAGTATTTAATTAAACTACCTCTCTTTATTGGATAATTAAGACCATTAACATTTAATGAAATACATTTGTAAACTAGCTTCTTTAAAGATAAGCATTTTAGATAAAACTAAATAATAGTTTAGAATCAAATACATATACCCAATTTTAATAAAGCTTGCTATGGCCAAGTATATTAAGCTTACTACTAACAGATTAATTATAGAATTATTTACACCTCCTAACATGGAATAAAAAAATCCTGTTTTGATGATATTATCATACAAACCACTCACTAACATCTCCATTGCACTACTTAATCCCAATCCATTGCCACTACTTCTTGATGTTAATTAAATAACAACATAACATAGACTATATAGGCACACTCACACTATAGAGCTCATTATTCTACAGACTAAAATCAATGTATTCCTTTTGATATTTAACATATTATACCAATCAGAAATCAATCGAAACTCATATAAATCTGCTAAATATGCACTCCATAACATCCGATATATCAGTACTCAACATATATTGGACCCTTCTAAGAACACAAAAGTCGTAATATACTACCTAATATCTTATTTATATTGTTGCAATACTTCTACTTGACAAACATATATCCTATAATGTATTAAAACCAAAGTTTAAAATAATAAGTTCAGTACAAAATTATTTAGGCATTTCAAATTGTATTATGTATCATTTTATGAACAATAAACTTATAACACTCAAATATTTCATTATAACAATGTTTACTATATTATTATTATTATTATTATGATAGCATTTCCTCTCCTTTCTGTTATTTAGTCCTATGATGTTATTAATCATTTTAAATTTAAAATCTAAGCACCCCATAACATTAATATTATATTTTCCCCATACCCTATACAGTTTGGTAATATCAGTGTCAAAATATCAACAGTGTATAATAATGTAATACATAAGTTGTCTCTCTATTATGAAGGAGAAAAGATGCTGTTTACCTATCCATCTAATATTCTATAATAAAGCTTCCAACAATCTCAACTACTATTTTTAAAAGTATAAACAAAAGACGTATTGCTTTGAAAAAAAGACATAAAAACATAAAACTGCAAATTAATGACAAGAAGCCGATAAAAGAAATGCACTAACATTCTAATATTTAAGATATGTAAACTACTACATAAAACAGCATAAACAATACATCCTAAAAATATCAGCTACTTTAAAACACTTATAATACCCTATTTTCTGTCATAAAGTAATAATCTCAAAAACTATACTAACCATTTGCCAGTGATTTAATATATGTTTCCTATATTTACTAAACTAATCCATAAAAGAAATGAATTCCTTATATTGTACTTCAATATACAAAAAGCAACATATAACATAACCAAAGAAAACAGTTCCATCATTAAAATAAAATAAAAAAAGAAAACTACTATTTACTTGGAATTTATTCATTTCTGCACATTTGAACATTCTAAAGCAAGTTCTTCCTCTTTGTGTAGAGTTGAAAGGTCACAGAACACTTTCATGATGAATCCAAAATGAAGCTAGAATGCCGTGGTGAGTATAAGTAAGCTCAGGGCTTCTTTTAAACAACATTCGTTTAACAATAACAAATTTAAAGTGGGAAAATAAACCATAACAGTTGTTTTTAAATTGAAATGCGTCTCATGATCGCACAAGGTGAGACGCAGATTAAGTAAAAGCCATTTATACAGGTTAAAGTATCACAGACTCAAAAACAATCTTTCAAAGTGTAGATATTGTTAATATTGCATATAGATACACTGAAACAAACTTGCAATCCCAATGCAGATCTTAAACAGACCAAGATCATTAATAAACTACCTAAAAAACAAAACATACTTCAAAGTATTAATCTGAAGTAGATTACTTAATTTGTTCTTCAACCTGTGGGTCCTCAGATCCACATCAGATCCAACACAGCCGCATTTTCCAGCTACAGCTCCAAACTCCATGTTCCTGTCCTTACCCATAATGCCCCCCATCTCCCTTCTCCCTTCAGATCTCATTTGCTGCCTGAGAGGAAGCACCAGGGTCCGAGCTCCATTGAGTTAGTCTTGTTACCTTTTTTGGCTTTTTCTATCTCTGTCTTGTACTTCTAACCTTGCTATACTTTCTTGGGGTTCTCCGTAGCAAAGTTTTTGTAGGCTTTACTATCTTTCCTCCCCTCTTCGCTTTTCGTGTGTGTGTGTGTGTGTGTGTGTGTGTGTGTGTGTGTGTGTGTGTGTGTGTGTGTGTGTGTTTTTGGGCTGGCTGAGGCATGGCGGATGCCCCGAAGCCAGGTGTCAAAAGGTGCACAGAGTGTGGCCATAAGCTTTCTCCAGCGGATGGCCACACTCTGTGCGTGGTTTGTTTGGGGGTGGCTCACCTCCAGTCCCCATGTCCTATTTGAGCTGAGTTTAATCCCAGAGCACTTAAGGAAAGGCAGGACAAACTGATCGTTAAGGGCCTGTTGCCCTCCTCTGCTGGGACTGAGGTCCCACCTGCCCCTGCTAAGAAATCAGCGGTTGCTGCTTCGTCTTCCCCTTCCACGGCCTCTGGGACTCACCCTCCCACCAAGAGGCCCAGGGAAAGGGATAAAGCCAACAAGGACCAGCCTCACAAGTGCTCCCCTGACCACTTGTCGAAGGCCGGCCCCCTGCCAAAGATTAAGCCTGTTTCCAGGCCAGTGACACCTTGGCTCATGTCCCCTAGGTTCTCCTTTGAGCCTGAGGTACAGGTTAGCTGGTTGTCCGCTAGACCCTCTCCCCACCGGCTTTCCTGTCCCACTTTGGCAGCGTCCTCTCCCTGTACATGGAGCCTATCTGAAGGGGAATGGACAAGATGATGTAGAGGTTTATCTGCACTCAAATCCAGATGGGGGTCTTGCCAGGGCCTTCTCCCACCAGACCGGGCACCTTCCAACCAGTGTTTAGACCTATCACTCCTTCTCCTGCAGTTTCAGAGTTGTTGGATCCAAGGATGGTCGGAGTCATGGGGTCGGCACCAATGGTACCCTGTACCTTGATGCCAGCCAGTGCCTTGAGTGTGTCAGATCCGACTAGATTGGATCTGAGCTCTTGGAGCCATAATCTCAGGGTCAGATCCAAGGGAGTGCTCTCTGCTCCGAGCTTGTTGGAGACAAGCATCCCCCTCGGCATCTCAGCTGCTAGAGGCTCAGTTCCGACTCCCTAGTTGGATCAGGGGGAAGCGGCTTCTGCTAGTTCAGTCCAGGAGGTCCATTCCCCCTTGGCATTCAAAGTGGTAGAGAGGGTCTTCTCAGGGTTGAGGCCTCTGACCATTTCATCTTCAGAGTGCATCCAGACCCCCCAGGCCTTGAGTGCAGGTCCGACCATCTTTCCCTCTCAGGGACAGCCCGTAGCCATAGTATCCCAGGGCATTCTGGCCTTGGAACAACCCACTTGCGAGACCTCCCCAGATAGTCCCCCTGAGGAGCCCCCCACAAGCATACATGTAAAAGGAGACACTTGGACTCTCCTCCAGAGTCCCTCACCGAAGACAAGGACCTGGAGGAAGGGGAAGGTTCCCTAAGATCATCCCCGAGGATGTCTCCTTTGGAGACATCATGGAGATCCTTCCCAAAGAGGGGGGTGGTCCACCCCAAAACCAATGTCTGATGAGTCAGTGTTTGTGGAGACATTTGGCTTGGGCCCATCTACCTCTTGGGTGTCCCCTCCTTCTGATCTACTTGTGGATTTGATAACATCTAGGGCGTGGAAGGAGCCAGACACAGTAGAGCCAAAACCCAAGTGCCTGGACAAAGTTTAAAGCCCTCCCATGGACAAGTTACACTGGCACAAGGGGTCGCCTTTAGATGATATGCTGGTGGCAGTGGCCACCAACAAGGAACTCGCCCAGGAGAGTTTCACGGTCCATCCGCCTGACTGAGTCGAGAGCATTGGATTGTTTTGGGAAGTGAGTTTATGCTTCAGCGACCTTCTGTGTGAGTTCTGCTGAACTACATGGTGCATGTTATTCGATTCCAGAGAGATCTGGTCAAGGAAGTCATGGAGTCGACCCCAGGGTCCATGTCGGCAGAGGACAGGAAGACATTCGATGCATGAATGGTCACCCTAAAATCTGTAGCCAACACGTCTATGCATTTGTTCTCCCATGCCACAGAGGGAGCTGCACAGGTGGCGGGGTCAGGCATTGCCATCCGGTGGGACACCTGGCTCTGCTTATGTCAGTTCTCAGAGCCCTTCAAGGCATCTTTTACCAACACCCCTTATGATGCTTCTTCCCTGTTTGGGAAGATGATCAGAGAGACTTTGGTCCAGAGCGAGAAGGATGGGAAGACACTGTCTGCCATCGGATCTGCTTCTCACTGCCTCAAATGTCCTTTTCCAAGATCCAGCAAGGCCAGAAGAAGATGTGGTTTCGCAAATCTCAGGCATTTTCCCGGGATGCTCAGGACTCACCTTCCCCCAGAGGCAGAGGAGGATATGATAGACGCCGCCCTAGAGGCAGAAGGGGTCCTAGGAATTTCTGGTCCTGAGAACCTTTCTCGTATAAACCCGGACAGCAGCCCTGAGGGGTTGCCCGGCTGTCCATCTCTGGATGCAGTCAGGGGTCGCTTGTCACTTCACCCACTAGCATGGGAGTCCATCACTACAGATCAGTGGGTGCTGCAAGTCATATCCAGAGGATATTTCATCCCTTTCAAGGATCTTCCCCCATCCAACAAAGCCCTCTCGGATGTCCTACCCATGCAGCAGGACGAAGCAGCAGTGCAGATAGACTCACTGCTAAGAAAACGAGTCATCCAACTGGTCCCCCCAGACCAGTCTGGATCCGGGGTTTATTCCAGGTTCTTTTTACTGCCAAAAAAGACAGGGGACCTCAGACCAGTATTGGATCTGTCCAAATTGAACCTGTCAGTAACCAGTAAAAATTCCAGATGGTCACGATTCAATCTATCCTGCCTTATCTGCAGGCCAGAGACTGGATGTGCTCGATCGACCTCCAGGATGCATACTCTCACATCAAGATGGACAGGCACTCCTAGAGGTTCCTTCACTTCTGGCTGGGAGCCAATCATTACCAATTTCGAGCACTCCCCTTTGGTCTCACCACAGCCCCCTGGGTGTTTACCAAGGTACTGGCAGTAGTAGCCGCTCACCTGATGCTTCAGGGCATTTAATTCTTTCCGAACCTGGATGATTGTCTCTTTACTGCCCCTTCAGAGCATTTCATATGTCAGGCCAGGGACTCCTTCCTTCAGCTAGCCAACAAGTTAGGTATTACGATCAATATGAACAAGTCTGCTCTTCACCCGGCTCAGATTTTAGATTTCATTGGGGCACGGCTGGACACAATATAAACAAAGGTGTTCCTCACGTCAGACAGGATACACAGCTTGAGGTTACTCATCTTACACATTCTTCAAACCCATTTGCCAACAGCCAAAGCAGTGTTAAGGCCTCTAGGTTCCATGTCAGCCACAATAAATCTTCTTCCTATGGCGCGCCTTCACATGAGGGTACTGCAGTGGACACTGGCAGTTCAGTGGTCACTGTTAGACATTCCTTTGTCTTTTCCAGTGAGAATTTCAGAAGCATGCAGGGACTCCCTTTGGTGGTGGATTCAGTCCCTGGATCTCCTCAAGGGACGTTCTTTTCAACCTCCTTTACCCCAAACCATGGTAACCATGGATGCCTCCCTACTAGGGTGGGGGGCACTGCTCAGGAAGGACAGTCCAAGGCATGTGGTCCCCTTCCAAGAACCTATCTGCACATCAGTGATCTAGAGATGAGAGCAGTTCTTCTTGCGTTGCAGGCCTTCCCATGCTCATCTTCCTCTGGGAAAGATTGCAACTTAAACAACAGTATGTCAGTGGTCTGGTATATCAACAAATAAGGGGGAACCAGAACATATCCCTTATGTCTAGAGGCCATGAGAGTGTGGGAATGGACGATCTCTACTACCATTTTCTGGTGGCAATGCACATCCCAGGACAATCCAGCATTCTAGTGAACAGGCTCAGCAGATCTATCCTGATGCCTTATGAGTGGTCTCTGAAGTCTAAAGTAGCAGAACAGATCTTTCTAGGGTGGGATGTCCTTGCTGTGATCTCTTTGCATCTCCTTCCAACATGAAATGCAGTGAGTTTTTCACTCTGAATCCCCCCGCTGGGGATGCCCCCAGAGATGCTCTGATTCATGCTTGGCCTCCTGGGCTTCTTTATGCGTATCCTCCTCTTCCTCTCATGTTGAAGTTTCTACAGAAAACCCGAAGGCTGGGGAGCACTGTGAGCCTCATTGCCCCATTATGGCCTCCTCGGGTCTGGTTTCCCTTACTCAGGTCTCATCTAGTTGTTCCACCACGGACCTTGGATCCGGTCCCTGATCTGCCTTCACATCCCTCGGGGATTCCTCATCCAGATCTGGACAGTCTGAAGCTCACTGCTTGGCTGCTCCAGTTCCCATGATTCTTAGGACTCCCGGTCTGTCATCTTCTTTCAAGTCCATTCTGGTGGCGGCTCATATATCGTCCACCAGAAAGGTTTATCACAGTAAATGGAAATGTTTTTTCTATATGGGTCATTCAGAGGTCTTTGGATCCTTTCACTCTAATGCTTTCGGTGGTTTTAGATTTTCTAGCTAGCATTTTTCATCAGAGAGGTAGTTCCTCAATGGTGAAAGTCCAACTAGCCTCCATTTCTAATTTTTATGTTGGGGTAAACATGCCTTCATTAGCTTCCTCTAAACTTTGTAAAACTTTTCTCAAAGGTGCTTTTCTTCTCAGACCCCCGGTTAAGGACCCAATTCCTCCGTGGGACCTCACCTTGTTGTTGCAGGCATTGGTTTCTCCTCTTTTTGTGCCTGTGGCATCTGTTGATCTACAATTTTTGACATGGAAAACTGCCTTCTTGGTTGCCATTATGTCTGCTAGAAGCGTGTCAGAGCTTCAAGCTCTTTCTATCAAAGTCCCTTACATGATCTTTCACAAAGATAGAGTGTCGCTACGCACTAACCCATCCTTCCTTCCCAAGGTAACTTCGGAAGTCAATATTAATCAGATTATTAATTTACCAATATTTTTTCCGAACTACCAGAACAAAGGAGAATACAGATTACATTTACTGGACATACATAGGCAGTTGAGGTTTTATCTTCACAGGACTAAACCTTTCCGCAAGTCTGATCAGGTTTTTGTGTCCTATGCCAAACCCTTCTTTGGTAAACCTGTCTCAAAAGTGACTATTTCTCACTGGATTTCACAATGCATTGGGCGGGCTAACTCAGACAGAGATTTGTCTCTTCCAGGAAAAGTGAAGGCTCATTTGACCCGATCTATGGCAGCGTCAGCGGCCTTTTGGTCTAGGGTTGCTTTGGATGATATTTGTTCAGCTGCTACTTGGGCCTCATCTTACACCTTTATTTCTCATTATAAACTGGATTTGGTCTCTAGGAGTAGAGCATCCTTTGGCTTTGCAGTGCTCCAGAATATCCTTCCATGAGGGCCTCCCAAGAGTTAGGTAGCTGGGGACTCTATCCCACAGGTTGAAGAACAAATTAAGTAAACTACTTCCGATAAAGAAGTTATGTACTCACCATAACATTCCATCTGAGTAGTTCTACTTCATCTGTCTTCAACCGTTTCACCCCTCCTTCCCCCTAACCTTATCCTTTGGGATATGACATGTCCCTTGTACTGGACAGTTATTGTTGGGATCTTTAGTTCTCTCAGGGCTAAAGTTCTTTTGTAATGTTTGTGTTGAAGGATAAGGTGTCATTGGGTTGGGTATCTGATACCTGTTAGGCAGCAAACTTGATCTGAAGGGAGAAGGGAGACAGGGGGACATTATGGGTAAGGGGAGGAGTATGGAGCTTGGAGCCGTAGCTGGAAAATGAGGCCTTGTCAGATCCGATGACCCACAAGTTGAAGACAAATGAAGTAGAACTACTCAGATGGAATGTTATGGTGAGTACCTAACTTATTTATTTATTTATTTTTCATTTGTTTACTGGGAAAGTCTGACTGGGTCTTAGCAGACCTGTTTTCATTGAAGGCCTGGGAAGAAAAGCTCCACAGATACAAACATTTACCAACAATTACAAACATTTACAAACATTTGCATAGTACTAACGGAACTAGGTGTTGGTTACAGTCATGTAATGACAAATCAGTATGCCGATTATTACAGGCTAGTCTTGCACACAAGAGTTTTGACATTAAAGAATGGAAGAAGCGTAGAATGTACAGTCAGTTTCCTTAGGTGAAATACAATCTGTAGCTGGAGAACATCGTGTTAGATTAAAGTTAAGGTATGAAAGCAGGAGAGAACATGAGGTTGGATTTGAGTTAAGATATGAAAGAAGGAGAGAGTTGGAGTGGGAGGGTAGTAGTTAGGCAGCAGGTTTTAAAGTTAGTGAATGGCAGGGGACAGGGGGGAAGAAAAAGAGGAAACGGTAAAGGCATCTTTGGATGGCAGATTTATATGGGTGTTTACCCAAAGATTAATCAGGTCTAATGCAGGAGCACAGCCATGTTTGTTTGAAGTCACTACTACAGATCAGAGTGACAGCTACAGTTCAAAGTGACAGCTGCAGATAAACAGATAGAGTATCATTATTAAAATCAGTTCATTTAATCAGGAGCCATTCTGATATTTATAATGATTATATCTAGTAAAGATATTTAATTTAATGTGAACAATTATATTAATGTATTGATTTAAAAATATATATGGCTAATGCTGAAACTGAAAACATTATACCCTAACCACTACTATTGGAAAGTTTAATAAGATCAAAGGAAATAAATAGTTATCTTTAATTATTAAGAAAACCGCTCAAATAAATGAAAAAAATTACCTTGTGATGTGTGATATTCCCAAGAAGAAGATTAAAGCAGTATTTAAGAAAAAATACAATACAGACAGATAAATAAAACTGAATCCTCACTTTTCCTTAAGTTTTATTACTGTTTTTTTCTTTATTTGTGCATCCATTTCTAGTTGCTTGTCTCTTTAAACTAGACAAATACCAGTCTGTTTCTTCAGTTTGTCCAATTTTTTTTTCTTCTGTGTAAACTCCAAAGCTTCTTCAAATGTGTTAAATTATTCTTATCATTCAGGAAGAAAAAATCCTAATTCTTGCTGGAAAGATAAGTTGAGATTTGATGTTCAACTTCTTTAAGCACTTAATAAATGAAATGCAACATTTCTTTTAGAAATCACCAAGAAAGAATTGTCATTATAAAATCTGATATTGATTTTATTGGACAGCTTGACCAAACTGTGTTTAAAGCCAGAGCTTTGTCCTGACTTGAAAGGAATTTAACAATAACTTATCTAGGAAAGGGTGGATTATTTTTTAGTGACAAATTTGATAGAGACCTATTGGCTCTCTCAATGTCTAAAGACAATTATCCTGGTAAATTCAAAATTTTAGGTAACCAGTTGTTCAAAAACTGAATCATTTTGTCACCTTCTTTCTCTGGGATTCCATATATCCTGATTTTATTCCTTCTAGATCTACTCACCAGGTCTTCTTCCTTTTCCAAAAGCAAAGTATTCTGTTTTAGGATAAATTCAGCGATTTACGTTCTCTGTCAGCCTCCCATCAAAGTAATTTACTGCTTCTTCTATTGTTGAAATCTGGACTGTTTCTTAATAACTTAATTTAATAAATATATTTGTTCCTTACAGTCTTCATTTATCTTGTCCATTTTGATCTCAAGCTTATCCATTTTAAATGAAATATCCTAGATCCTAGTTAGAATAGATTGTAGTTCCTTCTTTATCAAACTTTCTTGAGAAGTAACTTTAGAGTGGCTCATGTCTAAAACTACTTATAAAACTTCTGACAGGATAGTGAATTAGAAAATTCATAAAAACTTGATTTTTCTTCCAGATATTATTACAGAATTAGTTTAGATAAGTAAAAATTAGTCACAGAAAATTATTTTTCAGAATAACTGAAAAGAAGCAGATCAAAATTTGTGTGCTGCTAAGTGTTCACCATCTTGGCCACCCCCCCCCATCATCTGCTTAGACTTTTGGAAGATATGAATGGAATGAAGTGGATGATTACATCAAACACATAGGCTGCAGCACATGAATGGTGTGGCTTTAGTACATAGTCCATTAATCTTTAGAATGCAGCCTGGAGCCTATGAATGTCAAAGCATAGAGCTGGACTGAAATAGCCCATCTGCTGTTGAGAATGCAGCTTTCTCCTTACATTTGCCAGTATCTCTTCTTCAAATCAGATAGTACCATCTGGTTTTATGACTAGCACAGTAGGACTGTTCAGACCACTAGCAGATTCTTCAATTACTTCTAGTTTTAACATATTTTTATATCTCCTCTCAGAATGCTTGTTTTTTTGTTTGTTTGTTTGTTTTTTGGACTTTGGGTGCTCCATAAGATCTTACTAGCATCCAGAATCTTTATTCTTATTGGTTTGTTTCTGTGTAGTGTTTGATAAGATTTGTCCTTCCAGACTTCTGGACTTCTTGTTTTTGAGGTTTTGAAAGGGTGTCATCCACTATCACCTTGGGTGTAGATGACATCTGCTTTTCTTGCTTAGTGTTTGACCTACTATACTGACCCTACAACATTCACCTTTGTTGCCATCTAGAGTTTATGTGTTAGATTTGTTCTGTGCACATCTTCTGTGTTTGTCTTATGTTATAATCCACCTTGCTTATTTAGCTACCTCATTGGGTCCATGCTACTTAACCAGGAACTTGTTTTCAGTTGCTGCAACAAGAATGAGAACTTGAGCCCAAACGTAAAATTGCCTATTCAAAGCTATTATAAGCTTTCTGTTGGCTAGCTTGTGCTGTCTCAATATGCTCCTGCAGAACTGGTATTACTACCTTTAATTTCTCCAGTAAATCATTGTAATAGCCTAAAACACTCTTAAAAGCTGTCTCCTCCTTTGCCCATATCTGTTTAACTATATCTAATAGCCCTCTGGCACACCTATCATACAACAGTTCAAAGGGGCTAATTTCTGTAGTGGCTAGGGACATCTCTTGGACTAAAACCATTAAGTAAGGCAAAAGTCAGTCCCAGAGTTTTCCATCTTTTTCTATAATCTTTCTTAAAACTGATTTCATGGACTTATTCATCAGTTAAGTTAAATAGATTAATATTCTCAACTGTTTCATCTGCACATTTTTGCATAGATGCCAAATGATTTTAAGAAAAAAAAGGCGTGGCTTGGTCTGTTAAGATCTCTTTTAGTATATCTGCCCAGAAATATAGCAACACCCGGAAAAACTATATACCTAAGTGTGAACAAACACCTGTTCATACCGTGCTGCTCCTTGCATACCTTTTTCACTCACTTCCTAACTTCTGTCAATTTCTTTCCCCGGATTTCTGTCTAAATATACCATAAGCCTGCTTTTCTCTCACTTTGTATTGCAAATCATACTTGTATTATACTAAGTTACCTTTAATTTCCCCGTAAACTTGCTAAAATTTCTCTTGACTGTTAAGTCATTGTCATTTAACTTGTATCTATTCTTAACCAGAGTTTTAATATTATGTCTTCTTCTTCTTTTGGCTTTTCCCGGTTAGGGGTCGCCACAGCGGATCACCTGTCCACTAATGACTGGCAGTGGAGTTTTACAGTGTCGAGTTGACAGCCCAGCGCCCAACCTTCCACAGAAGGCACACACACACACACACACACACACACACACACACACACTCACTCACTCACTCACACTCACACCTAGGGCCAATTTAGAGTGTCCAGTCCACCTACAGCATGTCTTTGGGATGTGGGAGGAAACCGGAGCACCCGGAGGAAACCCACACCACCACAGGGAGGACATGCAGATCGAACCGGATAACCTCTTGCTGTGAGGCAGCAATGCTAACCACTGCACCACTGTGGCCGCCCTGTTTTAATATTATGTCTAATTTGGTAAAATTATTTAAACTGTGGTTGTGTTTTGTATTATTTTTAAATTTTTGTAAAATTATTGTTCTTAAAATGTTTTGCAGTACTTTGGAGCTTTTTTCCTTGGGCATCCTCTGAAAATGGGCTCCTACCCGGTCAGACTTTCCAGGTAATCAAATGTCCGTAAATAAATAAACACTAGTTCCTTCACTATTGCTTTGAGGTTAACGTTCCTAATGGGATTAAATTCAGGAAATCTGGTGCCATAGTCCAGCATAAAATTATATTGGTGTGTATTTCTGGACCTGACTGACAATATCCATAATGATTCTTTTGAATGGAATTTCGGGTATAGGCATTGAAATTATGAGATGCCTGGAGCCTGGGTTAGGAGCTGTCCACTGACAACTAGTACAATGATTCTCAATTTCCTTGAGGACCATCTCTTGTTTTATCCATGCCCACATGACCACATCCCCAACTTGTGGCTGTAGGGGACTTCCATGAACACTTGTCTGAAAGGATTGGACACTAACAACTACCATGTAATTTCCTCGGTCTCCCTTGCCACTGTATAGTCCAGGCTGTTTTCCAACTTAACATGAAAATGGGCTGCACAAGGCCTAATGGCGTAACTTTCCCTACCACCTTTGATATGTTCTTTCTAGCACAGCTCAGCACTTGATCCTCCAGTGGACCTTTTTGAAACGTAACAGAAGTATGTGGATGTCAGACAGACTGGAATCCTTTTTCTCCTCTGTGCCTCAGGAGGTAGTACGCTTTAATTCCTTTCTTACCAAGGCAGGTACAAGGATCTCCATGGTCCATTCCTCTCATAGGATGGGTAACATGCTCCAGTACTCAAAATGATCCTTTCTGGTGACCCCCCCCCGACCTGAAGTCCCACTTAATCTTTGGTACGCTGCATCATCTTTTACCCTAACTTGTGTTCTTATCCAGCATCTGGGTTCCCAAGATGTTGTTTTTGCTTTGCATGCTTGCTACCACCCACACTTATTGGGTGCCTCTCTAGTGCAGGGGCAGGGGTCCTTTCTTTCTCTAGATAAATTTATCCACAGTTTGGTCTTTCCAGGGTCCTTGGCTGTTCCTCCAGGTCTCATTCTTGACTCTATATACCTCTAGGCTGGTAGGCTTATCTGTATCTTGCCAACTGTTGAACTGCTTTGGTTTTGTTTCTGTAGTTGAGGATATACTGGATTTAATAGCATTCTCCCCTTCCCACTGTTTCCAAAGGTCCTTAGAATGGGATGTCTTTCTCAATAATTAGGTTATGGATGGGACAGGAAACCATGACTACCAGGTGCAAGACCTTCCTAGATTGAGACTGTGTCTCTGCCATGGTAAACCAGTGGTGCATTTTCTCTACATGCATACAGAGGACTTCAGTGGGCTTTTATGAGTGGGCTTTCTTGTTACAGATATACTTTTCTTTCACTAAAGTAATCATATTGCCAGAGTCCAGTAGCTCCTGTAGCTCATGCCCATCTACTTGTATCAAGCACTTCATTCATTTTGCAGTAGCACAGTAATAGAATATGGTCTCTGCCTGCCTGATTGTGATTGCATTCCTTAGCCTGTTTATCCCCATCCTTTTCTTAAGTTGCTTATAAGGGGGTTTCTATATTACTTTCTCTGCCACACTTTTTAGCAGTATGCCCTTACTTGACACTTTTAAAGCATAAAATAGTTGACATAGCCCCTTCATTGTACACACATTCGCAGTTTTGTCTTCTACTTCAGTAGGTGATTCCTTAAATAGATTTTCACAACATAATTGTTTACTAGAGTAAAGCTTTAGTCATCTTGGGAGCTGTTTGGCACACCCACATCTTATATGACTATTGGCAAAGCTCTCTAGATCCTGTCTTTAACAAGTATTTCAGTCACAGTATCCTTACTGTTAAGACTGTCCATATCTAACCATAACTGTAAAATATGCTTCAATTTAAACAATCATACAATTGCCATTTTGCTCCTGGTGAAAGTCCAGTCATGAAACTTAAGGGACATAGTCTCTTAGGTGTTTCACTCCCAATGTTGCTAACAGATGATTCCTTACTTTATCAACATAACTATAGTCTAAACAAGGTATGTCAATGTAAGCATGAATAGTCTATCTGTCCTGTGAGAGGAGCTGCCAGAATATGAGCCTGGATAGAAAGAACCCTCCTGGTTGCTCTTGTCTCAAACATTCCCAGGCAGGCTTCGAGGACTTCCTCATTCTTACAATTCTTGAGCAGAAGAATAGGTTTTGGTTGTGACATAAGTTTGGCTAACACTACCATCCTCTCAGTGAAGTTAGCCATTATCTGCAGCAACTTGTCCTCGGTGGTCATTACAAAGACCTCAAGCTCCTCCACTGAGACACTTCACAAGGAGCCCCAACACACCACTGTACTGCATATTGGCTAAAGAAATCCTATACATAGCAACACAGTTCATCATCAGGAAAACAGAATAAAGAAAACAATTCATTTTACTCACCAGATGCGGTATTTTAAGTTAGTAGTCAAACTATGTTTTCTTGAAAATAAGTGGTGGTGTTGACCAGACATAAAAAATAGACTGACTTCACTACAGAACAGAACAAAACCAAAAACTAGACTGACAGGTAAACTAAAGTAACAGTTTAAATAATAAATATATCAGATAGTTAAATCTATTAGCCACTCGAGTGGCAAAGTTCAGCTCAGGTGTAGTTAAACTCCATGGCTGACAGTCTGAAATGCCCCTTAGGGTTTAGAATTGCTCAAGAAATAAAATATTTACCAACAGTCTTCACGGTAGACAAATCAAAGTCCCTGTCACCAGGGCTTGCATTGACAGAAATAAGCCAACAGTCTTTGGGTTAAGCAAATCTACATCTCTATTACCAGAATATCAACTGGCATTTACAGCTTTTCAAACAGAATATCATCTCAGTCAGATGCTGTTACCTTTAGTTCAGCTCTACTTCCATGGGTATGTCCCAGATTCCTCTGGATTTTCATTCAAGCAACTTCTGCCATGTTGTTTCTGACATGTTCGTAATGCACAGGTGCACAACTGAAATCAGTAACCTTGCCTGCAGGCAACATTTATAAAAGTGGCCAGTTCCTATTTCTTTGCTAGGAGTGTACACCGTCACATAACAGCTATATCCCCCTAGCAGATGTTACATCGATTTCTCTTTATAGCATGATCTCTCTTAAAAATCCCTTTTTATGCCTGTTTCCTGTCTTTCTCAGACATCCTATCAGTGGTACCACACAGGGTACTTTCACTTAGGAGCATAAGGCAAGTAAGCACTGCTGCCTTGGGCTATGACCAAATGAATATAAGTTTTATATTATATTTATATATAAGCTTTATATTTAACAAGAGAAATGTTGCCCAGGAATTCAGCCTGCCCACCTTAATCCCAAGGTCATTTTGTGCTTATCTTAGTATCAATAACTAAATCTTGGCTATAAATACTTTGTGTTCACACACACGCGCACGCACACACACACACACACACACACACGTTTTCTCAAGTATGAAAAATTCTCTTAAGTGCCACAAGGGGTTCCATCTTATATTTTAACATGGTGCTACCAGCCAGACAAATCAGGCACACCAAGGTGACAGTTACTGTATGCTCTTAAAATGAGCCAACCATACTATTAAGCTACTGAAGCTATATCTAAGCAGACAAAAGGTGGATGCTAACAGTTACAGTCTGCCAGTTTTCTGTAATTACCTAGTTAGCCAAAAGCTTTTGAGATAGAATAGCAAAATTATTTACTTGAAGAAATTGGCAGTACAGTTTGAAAATTAAATATAAAAACAAGTTTACAGTTGCTGTTAGAAGGATAACATGAGAACTGCTGAACAGGCAAATCACATAAAAAAAATACTAACAGCTAGCTGGTCCTATCATTACCACTAACTGAAGATACTTGTAGTTGACATACCTTTGGATTTTATGGTCATTTAGCAGTTGCAAAGATAAACAGGCATAATTTATATACAGTGACTTTGTTTAATAGTATGTCTGTTTTGTCATCTCCAGTCCATTGTAAATGTTACCATATACTCCAAAAAAAGGCAGAGTGAGTGGAATAACTGCTGAGCTGATCTTCAAAGAAAAATAAATTTTTTAAGACACTCCAGAAGGTTAACCTGGAATGAGTCAATACTGGGAAATAATCAGTTAGTAATATAATTTTATACAAATCCCCCCATTCTTATTATGTAAATAAGCCCTGACTCTTTACTTTCTACTGGATCACACTTTTAAATCCAAATAATTACTCCCAAATCAAACTTGCTTAGATAACCATAAAAAGTCAAATGTGGCAACAGAGTAGAAACTCAGAACACTGCCAGTGTGTGTGTGTGTGTGTGTGTAAATCAGTTTCACTTTTCAGAGTTCTGTTGCTTTCTACAGAAAAACACAATTGCTTGATGTATGCAGCTTGTCACATTTCACATCTTTGCTGTATTATTACAAAAACAAGAGTTGGACATTTTGTTACAGCTTTTCACAATCTAAATTATGCTGCATCCCTACACAATAAGTACATGTTTTATATAGTTTTTCAAATATCAAGTAATGTTTCATATCATAAATTAGAAGCTAATGCATGTATTCCCCCTACCTACATTAGAGAAACTTATGGGACACCTGTTACTCAGGTGTTCCAATGCAAATATCTAAGATTATGGTTTGCTGTTGCTCTTCCTATAAACATGTTAACACAGTTCCAGGAAAGGTGGTGATCAGCCAGCTGAATATTTGCTATAAATTATCTAGCCACTTAACCCCCAGAGTCAACAAAGATTAATATATTTATGGCTAGACTTGAATATTCTCTTCCACTTTTTGCCTTGTACTCTGTACTCAAAAACTGTCCTACACACGCTTTTCATTTTATTTCCCTAACTGACAACTGAGACACCATTGTCTTTGTATTCATGCAGCAAACTGGCCTTGAATTCCCTCTAGAGCTATCCTCCCTTTAAATAGACTCACTTTTAAGCTACTGTTCCTACAACAATGTCTATTTCTCTTTCAAAAATCATGCATCTCTACACATCATTACACACACTGAGCTGTACAGATTATGATGCCATCACACTCAGTCATCCTAAATTCACACCACCTCTGAAGAAAGCATTCAAAAAGCTTGCTCTAACAGGCTGAATGGCATGCCTGCATATCTAAGAAATGCACAAAATCTGTTTAAATCCAAAAGAAAGGGAAACTGGACATGCATAAAATGTCCCACAAGGTCAGCTAGCCTCTTACTTACCTATAAACCTATGAATTGTTTTTAGCTATACTGTGCCCATGCAACTATAAAATCAAAGCATTTTCTTTTCCTTAATTGACAAAGATAAATGTAGGACTACAGATATTTATAGACAATATGAGGTACAATTTTTGATGGAGGTACTAGTTTTGTAAATACATGAATGGGAATGACTTATTTGAATACACTTATTTAAATAACTGAACAATCTACTATGCATAACTAGTATTTTGAAACTGAGATCTTAAAATTGAATAATATTTTTACATTCATGTTGATATATTTTGTATTAGCCGCAGTGAAATTAGATGTGGATATAAGAGTTTTTTTATGTTTTTTTATTTATTTGAATAAGTGTATTCAAATAAGTGTATTTAGAAATTACCTAATTAATGAATATGTTTAATTTTATTATGTGTGTTTTAAGGTTGGATAATGTGCTTTTCACTCATTGGTTAGAACTGTAAGATGTGATTTAGTACGAGGGAGATTTAAATGAGTGAGTTAAACTTGATTAATCTGATTCTGATGAATTCTTGATTATACACAAATGAAAGCGCTTAACCAATTGTGTAATTTATTTAATAAATGTTCCTTTCAGTTCTCTTGCATGCGTTTTTTTCCATTTTCACAAGCTGGTATTGGGATTTTGCTTTTGCTTTTTCCTGTGGTTTCTGGTATCTTCCAAAATACCATCCAGATGTTTTTCATATCAACTGCTGACATCAGTAATATGGAGGACTGCGTATTTAAGATTATGGGCAGTACCTACCTGATGGGAAAAATTACAGATTCTCCTGCATCTATGGTGTTTCATGGAGAGACAAGTTCATTTGCCAAAATATGTGAAAGGTTAAGTTAAAAAAAATTGCATGGCCTTTCCCTTCTTTTGATTTCAAGGCAAGAAGATGAACATGTTAAAAAATAAAGTCTAATTTCTTGAAACAAAACTATGCTTAGACCTTATTTCAGGAGAAAAACCATACCTAGAGTTGAGATAAACTGCAGGTGAGGCAGGGCCTTTCCTTTAAGCATTATATTTCGCATTAATTTTCAGTGGGAAAAGTGAGACCACATAGATCTATTGACAGTACGGGATGCAGTATCAATGTGGACATTTAACGTGTGACACAAGTATAAAAACACATAGGATTTGGTCATACTATCACAGGCTAGTATAAGTTCATTTTATTTTGGATAATTCTGTCAGCTGTAAAATAATATATGCATTGTAGTTTAATAAAGTATTCCGAAAGTAAATTTAATTCAACTGGCTTTGGAAAGTAACGGTTCCACAGAAGTAACAGAAAACAATTCAACAGCTTGTATTTTAACATACAGATAAAAGAATCATAAACTCAAAGATTATCCTTCACTTTCCAGCTGGTGAAATGCATTCCTAAATGTCTATATTGTCGAAGATATGACTTTCATGTCCTGCCTGTTATTAATATGTTTTGGTATTATGCAATACAGCCTGGAATGTGACAGAGACACAAATCTGTGTAAGACACCCTTTAGCAGTAACAGTATGAATTTGTTTAAAATTATTGTATCTGATTAGTCGTAGTATACACCCAAATATTGATTTGCCTTGATTGATGCTGTAAACTACATCCATTAAATTCAGCTACTGTGGTAACAATTTAATCAGTCTGAACATAATAACTAGGACAGATGAAAGCCTGATCAATATGTGTTGTATCAAAGCTGGTCAATCTTAAATTACTTCACAGAAAATCTGTTATTAGGATGAGTAAATAAAACATTACAGTAAGATAGTGCAAAACAGAAGGGACCAAGCATTGCTTATGGCTATATAATAATCTCATATTTTTATGCTTGCATGTAATGTCTGCCATGATAAGAACATTGATTGGTATAATCCTGCAAATAAGTATATGCTGTAAACACACACACACACACACACACACACACACACACACACACACACACACACACACACACTCACACGCACGCACACACGCACACACACACACACACACACACACACACACACACACACACACACACACACACACAACCTTTTATAAACATGCCCAGGTTATGAAAGTAAGAATTAGTAACAATCATAAGGTACTTTATCAGAAGACTGGTATCTCCCCATAAATACCTGCATGCTGAAAACAAAGCAAACCCCTATACACATGCCTCAATTTATAAAGGTAAGGGTTAGTAACATAACTACAATGTGCATTTATAGCAACAAAACTAAGAACCACAGTATTTTAGTGCTTCTGAATATATTTAAAATTTATTTGTTGACATTTCTGTCATATAGTTCATAAAACACTTTTCTTTATTTGTATGACTGTTTCCTTACTCAGGCTTTGCTTTTGATATGTGACTTGAATATGCTGTTGACATTCAATGTCTTTAACAACAATTAAAGTAGGCATTTAGTATTTGGTGAGTCATAGCAAGCCTTACATGCAGGATGAGTAATAATAATCTACATGGCTTTGCAGAGGGAAGCATTTGTGAAGAGATCCTGGAAAATGATGGAAGCATTTGTGGAAGTGATTCTACTTTCTACAGAGAAACGGCAGGTAATTACTACATTTGTCAGATAAAGTCAAACATGATAGTATAGGATAATAGCAGGTAACTCATAAAAATATCTGTAGAGCTATTTTTATTTTATTTTGTTAGTTTTACAGGAGATATACCATCTTATCCTACTTTAAAAGAATAACTATTTTTATCGAGTGTTATACTAAATGTAATACTGTGCATTAAACTGACGCTAATATAGCAATGACAAATGCTGCCTAAAGCCAAGTCTTCATCTGTGAGGCAGTTACAGGTGTGGACAAATTGACAGTATCAGTTCATTGACTCATTTTTAACCCTGTGCCTGATGACCATCATGCCTGCCCTTGATCAGAAGAGGTCTGTCATGCAGGCAGCCATGAGGGTGGTCTGTGCTCTCACCAGCATCCTGTTAATGAGAGTTTTTTTAATTTGCGGCCGTACTGTACCCCTGGTGGTGAAATGAGCACTTACATCAATGTTAGAGTCAGCTGTACCCCCTATACCCTTGTGTGTGCTCCTCCACATGTACCAACAGGGGCTACCATCAGTGGCTTGAGTGGCCACACCCATGTCTTCCCAACATGGGCATTAGAGTTCTGGCTGAGAACCTGTCATCAAGGCAGTAGTGTGAGCTAGCTGGGAACTACCATCCCCAAGTGATGGGCATGTCACATCCTCCCTGCCTGCAATGTCAAGCATTCAAGCTGCTAGATGATCTTTTGTCACCTGGTCTGTAGTCAGGACTTTATCCCTCTATGCTAAATGCATACTATTTTGTTACACTACCCAAACTCACCCCATTTCCTACCCTAAGTGGCAGAATGCCCTACTGCATCCATATAACACTAGTACATACTTCAGGCTGCAATGTGAATACATGCAAACCAAGGCAGAAGATGTGTGTGTGTGTGTGTGTGTGTGTGTGTGTGTGTGTGTGTGTGTGTGTGTGTGTGTGTGTGTGTGTGTGTGTGTGTGTGTGTGTGTGTGTGTGTGTGTGTGTGTGTGTGTGTGTAACTGTGTGTCGGACAACATCACCACCATCTCCAGACTCCCATTTGTCTGTGAAGTGCAGACTAAAATATAACTGACTGCACAGACATTATCAGATGCACAGCCAGTTGCCATGATCAGTCCAGAAGTCATTTCCTCATGCATTCTGGCAGAGACATTTATACAGTCATCAAGTTGGCTTTATTTTCTTCGGAAAGAAACCATGTAGTTTAAAAAGACCTATGACTTTCAGTCTCTAATGGTTTATCACTGTATAACCTAGAGCTGTGATCTAGTATTTCAGGACTAGTGGAAGAGCTGCTTGGTTTGACTTGTGAACATACATACACACACACACACACACACACACACACACACACACACACAAGCACTCAGATACACACACACACACGTATGCGCACTCAGACACACACACACACACACACACACACACACACACACACACACACACACACAAACAAGCACTCAGACACACACACACACACACACACACACACACACACACACACACACACACACACACACACACAAGTACTCAGATACACACACACACACGCACACACACACACACACACACACAAACAAGCACTCAGATACACACACACGCGTGCACACTCAGATACACAGACACACACACACACACACACACAAACAAGCACTCAGATACACACACACACACACACACACACACACACACACACACAAGCACTCAGATACACACACACACACACACACACACACACACACACACAAAAAAAAAATATGTAGAGTATGTATGCTGTCTTTCTGAAATAAAAAGGTAATGTTATAAACATTCAATGACTGTATGACGAGGAATGACAAAATGTTGAGCATCTATGTCCCTAATTATCTGTGACATATTTACTTTTATTGTAAATGGCTTATGAAATCAATGCCTATTTCCATATAAGCACAAACACACACACACACATACACACAATGCATGTACACGTATTTAGACACAGTCTAATATATCAGGTTTGAAATTCTTACCACAGCCCACTGCAGTTGGGTGACATTAGCATCGCCATGCTTGTCACTGGCACTAATATTTGTCAGTTCAGTAACGTATAATCATCTAGTTTTGTATTTATGGCTAAACTCTAGGTCTGCAGGCTGAATTTTCTGAGAAATGAGAGAAAGTGATGTATTTCAACATTCTAGAAAGGGTCAGAATTTCACACTGGGCATTAGCCCATCAGCCTCTGTTACTGTTATTCATAGTTTACAATGCCAAGCTCAGGTGCATATCAGTTCCGAAGTACAAATGCATCTTTTATACAACTGTAAAACCTAGTCCTGGAAGAAGAAGAACATAATGTAGAAACATACATTTGAAAGATAAAGTTTGTGAAGTTTGACATAATTAAGGTTAGACAATGTTTGCTTCTCAGTCAGTGATAAATTTGACATAATTAAGGTTATATAAATGCCCTAGTGCTGGGCACTTATTGTTATTGCACACTAGATAACATTAGCTTAGAAAAAATGCACTTGTATATGTAAAAAGACACATTTATTGAATTATCGCTTGTGTCATAGGCAACGTTACATTTATATCAAAGCAATCACACCTTATTAACAAATTCACATTTACAGACAGTATACATCACATATATTGTTGTATAAAATATAATTAATCCAACTTTACATAAATTCCTGCCTTCTTTTAAATCTCATTCCTTCTCCAAAACAGTTTTCTACGTGTGTTGTTCCCACAGTTTTCATTTTTTCCTATGTAATTTGCTCCTACACTTTTCTAAAGATCTTTTTCTTTTATCTCTGTTATAATGTTCCCTACTTCAGGTATAGTTGCTTTAGACTTTGATTTCCATTTTCTAATAATTGTTTTTGGCAGCCACTAGAATAAAATTTAATAAGGCCTTACTATGTAGAGGCAATTCAGATCCTGTAACCCAGCTAAAAACAAATAATTTCCTTATTTACACTCATTGTTTGCCCAGTATTCCTGACAGAGTACTCTGTAGAGAATTTTTAAAGTATGCCTGCTCAACACACTCCAAAAACATATGCTCCCAGATACTTCTTTCTGCCTCATTATATCTCCAACATTTGCTGTTTACGCATGCCTCTCAACCTGGAAACATCAAAAATCTGGACAAAGACCCATGAAAAATAGGTACAAATCTGTATGCTGATTAACATATAGTTTGCATACATAATTATGTAACCCCACCCACTCCACTGGATTTGTGGAATACCAGCTTGATAGGTGATGCCTGCAATGTGTCTCAAATGAACTCTGATAGAGATGCATAATTATCATGGATAACAGCCTTTATAATGCTATCATAATACAGAAGCCCATGTATTACTAAACATAATCGCCCTATGCAAAATTCATCACATTACTATTAGGAACCAGATTGTATCAAATGAACATGGTCTTAATTATTCAGAAGTAAACTCAAGTCCATCCTTGAGAATTTTTCAGTCTGTAGAAAGCTACAATCTAGCTCCCTTACCAACAGTATACAATTTTCTGTTTACACTTTTAAGTATAAAAGAGACAGATTATATATAACATCCTGCCCTTAACCAGTATCAAGAATGCAAGCAGTAATTAAATTGTCATTGCTAATGCAATGGTCTTTGAGGGCAACCCTGTATTGCTCCGTGTATATTTGGAAAACAAGCATTCAGGCACTGCTTAATAACCAATCAAAACAGAAGCCTGACTAACATAATAAAGTGAGATACAAAACTCCCACACTCAACTCCACAAAAAGGAAACCCTACTCTCTGCTACCCAAAGCATTTTTAATATCCTATAACAATGTTGTGACTTTGGAAAGGAATATCAAGACCGCCTACAACAATGAACACAGAAGTCACCGATGATCAGTGGAACATCTAACCTTTAAATGTTCATCCTGAGCTGGCTAGATAACTTGGATAAAGTTAGCATGAGCACATTCAGCTATCAGGACACTGGCCACAATATTCTGATCAGTATTCAGCCAAAACACAATGTTTGAGGCTGATTTCTCACCATTCCAGGTATGGCAACAATATGCTCACAGATTTATTTTCTGTATCAATCAGAACTCACACCTCCAAAGCCAAAATTAATGTAAAAATTCATCACTGACAGGGAATTTCCCCTTTCAAACCCTAAGAGAAGTAGGAGCTTCCAGACCATTCTTACTAAATTTAACCTGGGCAGAAATGACATCTAAAAACTGCCAGATCTAACCTGTCCAACATCCATGCACAGATTTGTTTTATATATCAGAAGAAGAACACAGTAAAGATCCTTCAAAATCTGGTCCAGCTCCACTATGTATCATCACCAGCTCTCATAACTGCAGGTTAGGTCCCCAGATTCTAAATCCCCTTTAGTCTGTACACCAATAACTTCCCTTCCCAATGCCAAACCTCCTGTGGCTATACTCCAGTAATTCAGTAGCAATGACAGCATTGTTACAGCAAATGTTCATAGGTTCATAGAACTTATTGTTACAGCAAATGTTACTCACTTACACTTAGTATTGCTTAGTAATAACAACAGTCTGTGGACAGATTAATAGTCTTCATTTTAAAATTTTTATTTCCTTACTCAGAAACACCATATGTTTTATTTTAATTGTCCTGCCAAACAAATTACCCTCCTTTCAAACCAGCATTTCTGTAACTTTATATATTCCCTATGGTATACCTCTGTCTCTGATGAACAAGATAGAATAAATAAATCAAAAATATTAATCATATAGGAGCTATATAACCCTGTCTCTGATGAATATGATATAACAAATTAACCAAAAATACTTACATCATGCCCTTTACCTTAATCATATGGGGACTCAAAACACCAGAAAGCAAGCCTTATAATATAAACATTATCAATTGTGGTCTGATAAATTCTTCTCCTTCCCCTGTAAGACTCCCTCTATCTAAACTGACACAATCCTGTAACAGAATAAAAAAACAAACCACACAAGGAAAAGTAGCGCTCCCCAACAACCAAACTGAATAACACAATAAGAGACAATGCAGTGGCACCTGTATTCCCTTGTATTTTCTCACAGCAGTACCTAATAAACAAGCTGACTCACTGCATGTTTTAAACTTTTTTATTCATGCAGTGAGTCAGTTCGTTTATTGGGCACTACTGTGACAAAATACAATGAAATACAGGTGCCGCTGAGTTGTCCCTTATTGTGTTATTCAACAGAATAAAGTCTGACCTACACACACACACACACACACACACACACACACACCACTTCCAGTAAAATAAGAGGACAACACCAGCACTTCCAATAAAATAAGCAGACAACAGCACCTCCAATAAAATAAGCGGACAACAGCACTTCCACTATAATAAGAGGACAAGGGAACAACAGCACTTCCAATATAATAAGCGAACGACAGCACTTCCAATATAATAAGCGGACAACAGCACTTCCAATATAATAAGCAGACAACAGCACTTCCAATATAATAAGCAGACAGCAGCGAGCGACCGCAGTTCAAATTGCGCACGTTCCAATTCTGAATCTGAATGGCAGGCAGCACATAAGCATCTACGGATAATAATCCAAGTGTTCTACTATATGGAATGGAAATAAATGTAGTGCTTTACTTGGAATATCCCAGTGGGTGTTCTACGGAAAATAAATGTAGCAGTAGCAGTGCTTTATCTGGAAGAATGGAATGTGTAGCTCAGTGTTCATGTTTCTCGTCTGTCCCACCCCTCTTGTAGATGAGTCCAGAGCAGCCCTCAGCTGAATTCTGACAGGCTGGATGGAGCTGACGTCACTGCACACACCTCCGTGTGATGACGTCAGTCCGAACAAATTTTGGAAAAAAAATTAAACAGAAAAGCCAGGAAATTCGGAAATTAAGGGGTGCCACTCGGGAATCGTGGCACCCCATTATTTGGACCTGAAATACCGGGGAAATCCAAGAGATTCGGTATGGTTGAGAGGTATGTGTCTACCTGATAAAAAAATTCTTTGGAATCTGCTTGGAGTATGAAATTACCTATGTAAACACTTCCAGGAAAAAATCCTAAATCTTTTAGAATTGGTTGCATGTTTGGGAGCCGTACATATGGTTTTCTTTTGTTTCTTTGTAATTTGCTTATCTAATCTCTCTTTCTAATTTTTTCAGACCTTCTCTGATTAATTCCTATGGTTAGCATGCAATAATTTGTATGCCCTACTAATTATCCCTTTTTTCCATGCAGCTTCTTTTCTAGATTCAACTAAAAGCTCAGCAAGTGCAGGTGTTTTACTTAGGATTGCCACATCCCTTTTTCTTTGCTTATAATCTATTATCAATCGCTGACAGGGAAGGTATCCTCTAGCCTGCAGTCTAAATGTCTTCTTGGCTTCTTCCCATCCGATTATCTTTCCCTCTCTAATTATAATTTGCACTTGTATCTAATCCCATACTTGTCAACTTCTTTGCTCAAAAATTCTGGGCAAAGTCAAAATAATGGGGTTACAAAGGCAAACATCAAGGACAATGTTTAGACATCATTCTAATTCACACAGAATGTTAATAAAACAGCATGTTTTACATCAGCGTGCATTTTCTGAATAACAGTAAGTGTAAAACTCAAATGTCTGGCATTATTGAGTAACTGTAATATTTAGTGAGTTGCAGAAAATCAAAGTTATTATGAGAAACAGGCTAAAGATATGAATCAAAATTAGTGTTGTTTGACAAAATCAAAGAAAGCTGAAAAATGTGTTTTGGCTTTGATGACCTGGGAACCAAGGATTAGTGTGCCAGAGCCACTAAAGTTTGAAAATTGCTATACTTTACGTATTAAAAATCATTAGAAACATTTTCAAACCGTTAATAGTATAGCAAACAGAAATAAATATTTTTATTATGTTTTTGGGAGTCCCCACCCTCCAACCTGACATTATAGCTGTGCATATCCCCCAGAATACTATTTCATTCTCCTATTCTGCCATAATGTTTATAAAGTCTTTATTTTCTTGCCCCATGCCTGCTGACCAACAAATCTCAACTGCACTCATTTGGTCTCTATTACTGGAGAGAAAGCTTTTTGCAGTCATGAATATTATACAGTTGGCCATGAGATGTTTTCTATTTTTTTTTTTTTTTTGCCTTAACCCCTCCTTAGTAATAGATGTGGTCATTATAGCAAATGCTTCATGAAGGCTGTTGTATGATTACGGCCTGAGAGAGCTAAGTCATGTCACTGACCCATATGCAGCATTTTGTGCACCTATCTCTACAGCAGGTCTCATCAATTTAGTGGGTCATGTTGACTGTTTTCCTGAAAATGGATGATAATACCACAGCTATTCACTGGTACTCTGCCTCTTTATCTCCTCTTGTTCCAAGGTCCCTAGCCAATCCCAGGTCATCAGAGCCTGCCATGGCTTCTGAAGCAGGCAATGGTACAAAAGTCAGGAGCCATGAAGCTGCCCTGCTGGTTGGGGGTATTTTATGCCCCCATGATGGCTGCTGAGCACCCATCTATGGCAAGGCCTGCATTTTCATGGTATTTGGTGCATATTTTCACATGATGAACCTCAGGTACAGTTTTACTGTCTGCCACACAATTCTTGAAGCTTGCCAACATGTTATTCCTGCTTCAGCTATCATCTGTCTTCCACTAATGCAGTGAGTGTACCTACTTCTTTTGCTATAGATAGGCAATCTTGAGTGCTGTCTGTGTACTTCATGCCCACCAGCTGGCTCTTTTTCCACCAAAGTTTGCTATCTGAATCAAGGTTGCTGGGAACACTGTGACAAAACTCACTCCTCTTTAGCATACAGCCAAATTAGATATAAAATATGGTTTACTCCTGCTCTGGATGGGTCTATATCAGCATTTCAAAAGACAAAAATGCCAAATACCAGTTGGCCGACCCGTAAATGTCGAACTACGACATTGCCGAACAGCCAAATCACCGATTTCTTCCTAACGGAAAGGAAATGGTTGGCCGTTTCCTTACACCTGCCCTTTCAATGACTTTAGTGCGGTCTCGGAGTTAGAATAATTATTTTGGGGGGGGGGTGAAGCCCCCCACTTAAGAATATTTATTTGTGTTTGGCCAACCGATTTCTTTCTCGTGGAAAGAAAGTGGTGATTTGGCTGTTCAGCAATGTCATAGTTTGGCATTTACGGGTCGGCCAATTGCTATGCGGCATTTTTGTCTTTCGAAATGCTGATATAGACCCCTCTGGACATCTTTCTTCCAGTAGTTTCTTAGAGACTGTCACAATAAGTCGACCTCAGGCTACAGAAAAGCCAGTGAACCTTTCTTAGACATCAAAAAGTACTTTCAGACTCCTTCTAAACAAACTGTACTACAGAGACTTGAAATATCCATAAAGTTTGCTTAATACATTATTATTGATTTGCAATCAAATGCGTATATTTGCTAACTGTTATTCTGTATTTATCCTGATGCCACAAAACAGTATAAATATTAAACATTTTAGTTGCACATCATTTTCAGACTTGCTGGGAACTCCTCTGAAATGGGGCTGAGGCTCTCCAATGAGACTGTCCCTGGCTTTTGCGAAATGCTGATTGTATTACTAAATACAATTTTCCATTTTGGAGCCTTCTAGTTAAAGTTGGCAAATCAGGTACAACAATTTATTCACAGTAAATTATGCAGAAAATCTTTCCTACTATGCAAAATTAAAAGCACTGAGATTACTTTGTCTGGTCTAGAGTTTTAGACATTTATGTTTGCCACACACAGTGCATCCAAAATCCCACGACATGCTCACAGTCTAATGACTTAACTCATTATAGTGTAGTCATGGTCCTTTTCCATTTCTAGATGTTATTGTGAAAATATCAGTGAAAAGGGACAATTTTATTCCTCAAATATTCGTGGTTGTCTCCCAGAAAACAGTCAAACAGTTGGTTCTTTCTGCAGGTAAGAATGGAGCAGATGGCTTATTTGGCAAAGTTTACTCATTTTGGGATCTTGTTCCAAATTGAAGGTAGAGAGGGTTATGATACTGAAAAGTGGACCCATTCAGTGGCAGCATTACTGCATGCATTGTACTGGACCGTGGGAGTGAAGTGACAGAGCTGTCAGCTTACTGTTTGTTCTGTGTTCCCACCCTTGCCTGTGGCCCTAAGCACTGGGTACTAACTGAAAGAATATGATCGCATATCCCAACAGAAGAAAAGAGTTTTTTTGTTTTGTTTTGTTTTTTTGTGGGTGGTTGAGATCATTATTAATGACAAATTGAGGAGCTCTGCAACCTAAGGGGACCTCAAAGCATAATCACTGTTCCTTTGGGTTAAGAGGAGTCTGATGAGATGATTTGGACCCTAGAAAAGTTGCCCCTGTGTGCTTCCCAAAGTAGACATTTAAGGAAAAACCCACTTGACGTAGATCCCATAACAAATCCAGGACATGCTAGAACAATTTTTTTCAACTTGCCTGAGGATCCCACATGATGAACTAGAAACTGCTCTTGTGTACAAGAATTTCGCATCTACCCACCAAAGCTTTCTGCCACTTCAGCCATCACCAGGACATATGGTTTAAACATAGATGGATCAAATGGATACATTTCTGAGATAATTATATGGGCAGAAGACAATTAAGGTCTGTGCCAAGATGCTGTGCTATAGCTAGGATGGTGTGAAGGGGGCAATTGCCCCAAGCACCAGGTATTAGGGAGCATGATTTGCAGATGATAATTGGTTGGTAGCATTGCACTGACATTCAGAACTGAGTGCTAACACTGCATTTGTGATTAAAGCTGAAATGCTTCAGTACTTTGTGTGTGATATTTAGCTATAAAAAGCTACTTGTTATATTTGTAACAAGTAATTTCCTACAGTTTTCAAAGGCGAAAGAGCTTTTTTCCCCCTTTGGTCCTCATCTTATAGTTGAGGGGGTGACCAGATCAAGGAAAAGGACAGGTTACTATGATAGCTAGTTGCAATTCTGCCCAAATGTCTGCAGTTTTCTATGAATTTGTGAAAGCCTGCTAGTCTGGTTCTCATTCAGAAATAATTTCACCTGATTAGCCACAGCCACCGAAAAGTAAATAATTCTATGAAAGCTTGGTCAAAGGGATGGGTTCTAGTAAGAAACATCTGACCTTTGGGAATAGCTGTTAGCTCTGAACCATGCAACATAAAAATTAAAAATTATTCATGACAATAAAGGTATTTTTATTACCTCTTTGAATGCACAGAAATGCTTACAGGATGGTAGATCAAAACATCATCTGCAGAAACCTAAAGATGTAATACATTAACATCAGAGGCTACATGGACAAAGTCTCAGTGGTAGAAAAAAACAGATATTTGTCTGCAACAGCAGCAGTTCAATGCAATGGAGTTATTTAAAGAGATTTTTCATTTCAAATTTGGGTGTTCTTGATGTGTTGGTAACTATTATGCATGAACACTAAGAACATTCAAGGTTTATACCAGTTATCTTTGCAGAGAGTCATGTGGCCCATCCCTATTTTGAGCTGTAGTAACACTTTACTGTTAGTTGGCATTAGGAATATTAATACTTGCTCTCAGTGTGACCACCTGTACTGAGAGCAGGCTAAGAGCAGCTATTTTGGAATCTTGCTTGCACCTCAAGTCTGTTTATAGGTAGGCCTTACACTGAAGTAAATTACTAGCACTTGAATATTCATTCAAGAGTAATCATCTTTGTGTAAATGGAAAGCATGATGTCAGCTGCCTTTAAATTCTCAAGGGTATAGGCATAGGGCTGGATTCAATAAAGCCTACATGGTGCGCTAAAACCTTGTAGGTGTTGCTCCGCGATGTGCACACGGTAGCCACCTGTTTTGTATTCATTAAGCTGCTCTACACGCTGTGTAGAACCACGCAAACACAGTAAACATCATGGCATGCTAATTACTGCCTAAGCAGCTGAATTGTATGCTAATCAACCAATCCAAGATGGAGCAGGTATTCAACAAGCTATAAAAGCATTTGTGTAGACTCGGTGCAGATTTTGCTTGCAAATTCCAAAACCTATTGGAACACAGCCACAGAAACTACTCTACACAGAAACAATGTTGGAGGCTACTGTTGCTCTGATATATGTGCATGTGTAACAGCCAAGTCTATGCTGCTGCTGCTGTTAATAGACCACGACCAAGTAGAAGAAGGATGTTTAGACCCCATTTAACTTTTCATGGTCGGCATGAGATGGAGATTTTAGAGACTTACAGGGTGAATAGCGACACTACAGAAACTCTGCAACCTCTGTCGTCCTCAACTGACAGCAATGGAAAACCAGTACTTGTGGAGACTAAGGTATGTGTAGCAGTTAGAATATTAGCTACATAAAACTTCCAGAGACCAACAAGGGACATGCTGGGGGTGTCACAGGCATCAGAATCCAGGATCCTACATCAGTTCTTGAATGCTATGCTACAACATGCCAGATATTACATAAACGTTCCAAGTATATCTAAGGACAGAGCTACAACTATGCAGGATTTCTACCCTGTAGCACACTACACTGACATCTTGGGTGCCATAGACTACATGCACACTGAAATCAAAGCACCACCCAGGGAACAAGGAAGGGTGTACATAAACAAAAAGGGCTTCCTCTCCATTAACTGCCAGCTCATGTGTAACGCTAAAGGAATAATCCTGAATGTGTATGCTGGCAACCTAGGCAGTTACTGCAATTCCCGTATCTAGGACAACTCCCAACTCTGTCAGTGGTTTTCTAGGGGGGATATACAACAGCGTCATTTACTGGAAGATGGTAGGTTATGCACTCAAGCCACGGCTGATGATGCCCATCAGAAATGTACACACACCCACTAAACAATGCTATAATGAGGCACACGCTCAAACAAGAAATTTCATAGAGTGTGTGTTTGGGCTGTTGAAGTCACAGTTTCAGTGCCTAGATACATCTGGGGGAGCCCTGCAGTAGAGTCCCCGTACTTGTGCTGACATTTTCACTATCTGCACCATCCTTTAAAGTATTATTCTGAGAAAACAGCTTCAGCAGGAGCACCAAGGGTAAGCAGCACACATCCCATCACCACTGGAAAGGTCACCACAGCCACACACAGGTGAGAAGTCAGAGTGGAACCACCAGCTGCTCTGGGTGTAGGCAGAGGTAGGCATGTAAAATATGCCCTCACCCTACCCAAGAGGCAATGGATATCACACATGCTCACCACCTAAGGGAGTGAGACCTTCATCCTGTGCACATACATACAGTAACACTGATGCCAGGCAACGCTCACAACCTTTACTCACCCATGCAATGGCTGTGTACTGCTAGCATCACACAGAGTCAGTCCCGAATTACAATACTTGTAACTGCCGGACTGTCAAGGTAAGTGTTGAGCCTGGAATAGGAAAATAAATGGCTAAGAGCACAAATGACTGGCATATCACTGCACACTGTTACTTGCTAATGTAACTAAATAGAAGGTGGGTGATTTTTACAGCAATGACATCAGTATGTGACAGCACTGACTTATGTCAATAGATTTGTTCTCTGCCAATTAGTAGGCCTCATACAGCAAAGATTCAAGCATTACAAAAACCTGTAATAAATCAGTAAAATTTTCAAAAGAGCATCGCAAACACATATATACTAAGCACTCAATCAGCTATGCACCCTGGGCATTAGACAAAAGTCTGATGTATCCCTGAATCCAAAAGATAGAAAATCATTAATATGGCACAGTTATCATCATTTGCACAGGTTGTTGTTGGGGGGGGGGGGGCAGGATGCCAAGGCTAACACAAAAGGTAGTGAGTGCATGTGAGTAAGAAAGGCAGGCAGTCAAATGGCCACTGACACAGAATGAGCTTAACCTCATGACTGACCCATGTAACTGTTGTGTGTGTGTCTGTATGGGCACTCAAGGTGAAACATGTATGTGAGTGTCTGCAAGAACACATCTAAGATCTGTGCTAGCAATACATCCTGGTATGTTGGACAGGTGTGAGCCGGTGAGACATGCATGGTAGAGGTGACAGTTCATCATTGTTGTCTCTGACTGTGAGAACTGGCTCTGTCAGGATTTGCACTAGCACATCCATGCCCATGGTCAGATGCAGTGCTGCTACTTGAATGTGACTGATATCTGCTGTCCTCACGACAAACCCCAGGACCATGACCCCATGCCCTACCATGCCTGGGTGTGGACATTTCAAACAGTGATGCAACAGTGGAAGTAGTGCCACTATGGGAGTGTAATCAGACACAGTCACATTGGCTAACATGAGGTGATTATGCTGACCTATGTCCATATGGATGCCTTTCCCTCCTAGCAGACGTTCCATCACAGACACTGGCCATTCATGTCATTCATCCAATCCATTGAATCGGCAACACAGGGGAGGCAGTCATGCATGTCAGCATGTGCCACATATATAACCCTAAGCATGTCCTCAGAGGCCCTATTGGAATATGCTTGCATCTCTATGATAGCCAGAAAAGTAAGTCAAATGGCATGGAAAGACACACCAGGATCAGGTAAAGGGTGGACAGCAGGCTTCCTACAAGCACCCCTAACAACCCTCCTGCATTGCACCTCACCCACAGTTTGGCTGCGGCTAGAGTCAACCAGCATTGAAGCCGCAGTAACCACACTACCCTAATCAAGTGTGTCACCCTCCACCTGTCTAATATCTGAGGGCTCATTGGAATAGGTATGCATAGGCCTACTGGCTGTGTCTGATGCAAATACAGGGGATGTCTGAATGTCAAGCTCAGTGTCAGATTCAACCTCTGCACCCCCGTCTGTGCCTGTGTTTGGCCACCATCATCAGCAGAGTTTGCTGATTCACTGACATCAGGTGGTAAGAGTCCTACGCATCCACTATCAGGATCATCTGTGATAGTAAGCAACAAACAGAGGAAAGAAATTAATACCTACACTACAATTTAATATGTGATAACAAACTAGCACTGGTGCCACTATCACAGATGGTACAATAATATACACCCACCTCATCATGAAACTCACCTCACACATACAGATAAATGCATATTTCTGGTAACTGGTCATCCAATAATCAAATAAAAATGTTTGCTTACAATATGCAGATGACTCCACACTTGGTATGCTGGATGGTCCTGGAAGAAGTTAAGCAAAAGGTAAGTACACACAAATCATTACAGTTCCAGTAACACAGGGGGACAGAATTTTTGCATACATGTCCATTAATGATACTTTTAACTGAAACTTGGCTGACGTGTCCATACAAAGCCCATGTGTAATTTACAAAAATGTGTTGTTAACTGAATCAATTTGTCAGTAGGTCCATCCAAAAAAATAAATTATTAAACAACAGCAACTGTTACAGAATATTTTACTATACAAGAAAATGTTATAAACTGACATATGTAAGCTTACCTGGAAGATCCTCCTTGCTCATAATTGTCCTCCCAGAAAAATCAGCACCAACATCAATCACATGTTGTTGTGCACTTTCCACTATGCTCTCTGGATCTCTGACAGTGGACAGGAACTCTTCATTTGGTGTCAGTGGTGGCTGTATAGCAGGCCCCCATGTAGCCAGCTGTTCACAGGCAACTGCAACTGCTCTACTCCAGGCTAATGAAATCATATCAGTGGCCCTATGGCACACCTGATCATAAGCCCTGCTGTGACCCCCTACAGCATTTACATCATTGACTATCTGGTTCCAAATCTGCATTCTGTCAGACATATCCCCATGTCCTCTGTCAAGCAGAAAGGCACCATGGCGTCTGAATGCTTGCATGATTACATCATTTTCTGAGTCATTGAAAGGGGGTTTATGTGCATTGGTACACTTGTGTGCCATAATCCTATCCGTAACAGAGAAGGATACAACACATAAATATCTCATAAAATTAAATTCCTGCTTATATACACATATATATTTTCAACATTAACCACTGGAGACATTTTAAGAAATTTAAGGTTGTGTGGTGTACCATATCACACTCACATGAAAACCAGTTTGTTTGATCCAAAACAAGGAATAGCAATGGAGTAATGTATTGTTTATCATGTAAGGAAGTGTATGACTACACAATTTCAAGAGCAAACCTCTTGAAAACAACTTTTTTTGTGGTAACGCACAAATGGTACTTGTCTGCCCCACCCCCAAAACAACTGGCAAATGACATTTTGTACCAACCAAAGAATAGTACATTAGTCAATTGTTATAAACGCTTTCCAAAAAAAAATTCTTACAAAATGTGTAAACATTTACAACAGAAAAGTAAATTTTATACAATTGCCAGTCACCTCTCCCCGTGCCCAGCATTCCACCAAAGGTGTCTATGAGCCATCTTAGAAGCCTAACACACCAGTGTCATTGACAATATAGGACATCATCCATTTCACTGAAATAAAATAGAAGAGTGTAAGATAACCAGTTGTAACAATAACACTTGTGATGAAAATTAATAAGGCTGTATATCTGAAAGAGTAAAATGCCGGAGAAAAATGCCTATGCTAACAGTCAACTTGTAAGAAGTGCATATAGATAAAATTCCATTTTCTAATGCATATATATATATATATATATATATATATATATATATATATATATATATATATATAAAATATTTTCCTCTTAACATGTAAACAAATCTAGCATGTACTTGAAAAATACAATCATGCCTTAGCAAGTTCAGAATGCTTCTGTGCAGATAAATCCAAAGTAATAGCAATCTTCTTCTGTGTTCTCCACATAGATCATAGATCGCAACATACGCAACTCTCCTCGCTTTCCATTTCCCTAGCTATACACTTACCTTTTTATAGTGTAGATTCAGGCCTCTGAGAATGGCAAAGATGCAAATTAGGTTTGAAGTCATTAGAACTACTGAATACCAAACTTTTGACTTTGTGTAGCAAGTGTAAACATAGTGTAGTTACTACCTCAGTATTAGTTGCTAATGGTATGTAGCTGTGAATGATTAGTGTTAGAGAGAAGAAAGACACAAAAGCAATTCAGACTACCTTACCTGCAGTACATATATCACCCAGGATACACTTACAAAGTATAGAAATAACTGTAGCAAGTTTTAAAATGGAAGTGAACAGCACACATTTCTAATTTCTGTTCACTAATAGACAAACTCTCCTGCCTTTGCTGAATATTGCTTGTATTTTACTGGCATGTAATTTTATCATATGTTTTAGTGACAATGATACAAAATGCCCTGTAGACTACATATCTGATAGTACAGCACAGATAAGGGAAGGCTGAACACAATACAGAAAAGGCATTGCTGCATTTGTGCAAACAATGTTCATAACTGGTTATGTGATCACTCATTGCACTAAATGTGTAAGCAGCACATGCAAGCAAGTGACAGTGTACAACTGTATATGTCTTCTTAATGCTGTGGAGAAAATGGCACTTGCTTGTATGCACAATGGTTTGCATTCTTGCCTCAAAGTTGTTTCTGTGGCAAAGACAGATAAAACACCCCAGTGTGTTTTGTAATTTCATTAGTCTGAGAGTTCCAGGCCATGGTGGTGGAGCGGTTAGCATTGTCACCTCACAGCAAGAGGTTCTCTGGTTCGATTCTTGGCTGGAGCGCCTTCTGTGTGGAGTCTGCATGTCCTCCCCATGGTCGAGTGATGTTTAAAGACATGCAGGTAGGTGAGTGCGTGAATGGGTGTGCCTTCTTTGAAGGTTGGGTGTCAGGCTGGCATTTCGGCACTGTAAAGATCCACTGCCAATCATTAGTGGACTGGAGTTCTGCTGTGGCGACCCCTAACCAGGAAAAGCCGAAAGACATTAGTATTAGTCTGAGAGTTCCAATCCAGACTTGTGGAAAAATCTGTAAGGGTGTGTTGAAGAGTGTTTGTAATTTTTCTGTTTCCTTTTATAATATTTTTATTTGCTCTTTTTTTTAACATTACTATTTGCTTGGTGTGTGGCTTAGCTCAAATATGGTGAAACGGTTACATAATTTAAAATGTATGGAAGTTGCTTCTGTGATAAAGACAGCATAAATTACAGCTGTGAATCAAGTGTGTGTGTAGCACATCTGTTAAACATGATGAATTACACTGTATGTAGTATGTGTAGATTAAGGTTCAAGTCCCACATCTATCTTTTACTGATAAAAAGTAGTAAATGCTTTTTTACAATAATAATCCATGTTGGACTCTGCTAATCTTGTTTGCTCATTTGCTCATTGCTCACCTCCACACTAATACCGTGTAATGGCCCAGACAACAAGTAGACATTGTCAATTTCAAAAACGATACATTGTTTCATCTTTTACCTTCCATCATGCAAACACGCTAAGCAGCATTGTGAGATGGTCAGCAAGCTTCCACAAGACCTGTAGTCCAGAACACCTGCAGACACCAAGCAGACACTTGTCAGTTTCAAAATGGATATGTTGTATCATGTGTGGTTTGCCACCTTGCAAACACACAAAGTGGCGTTTCATGATGGGGAGCAAGCTTCCACAGCACCTACATGTCCAGAACACTTGCAGGCACCAAGCAGACATTTGTCAATTTCAGTTTGGTTAGGAAAAGGTACAGTGAGATTAGTTTAATATTATTTCTTTTTCTGCTTCCGTGAGATTAGTTTAATATTATTTCTTTTTCTGCTTCCGTGAGATTTTATCCACCTGTGTTATTTTTATATTTCCTATGACTGAATCTCTGCTTTTTTATTGTAACTAAATATTAAATATTCTCCTGTTCTCTATTTTGTTATCCATTATTATAGCAATAACCCACGCCTGGGTGTGGGTAATGCTGGATTTACCCACGGTTGGCGTGGTTTGGTCCCGAGGCCCGAGGACCAAACAAAGACAACCGTGGGTAAATCCAGCATTACACACCAGAAGTGGTTATTATATATAATGCCATTATTTAAGAAAAGAAATAATTACTTTTCTTAAATAATGGCATTGTAATGCCTCTTTGCTGCCCTTCCGCACCTGTCTGGTGTTCCGGCAGTTCTGATGTACTGCGCATGCCTCGCGGTACATCAGAGCTGTGGGCAAAGCAACGGAGAACGCAAGTTCTCCGTTGCTTTACTATCTCGCTATGTTAAATGGGTTTAACATGGCGAGACAGCTTTAAAATAAGCAACGGAGATCTCCGTTGCTTATTTTAAAGCTGTCTCGCTATGTTAAACTCATTTAACACAGCGAACAAGTTTAAAAGCAATGGAGATCGCAAGATCTCCGTTGCTTACACTATGTCGCTATGTTAAAGGAGTTTAACATGGCGAGACAGCTTTAAAAAGCAACGGAGATCTCCGTTGCTTTTTAAAGCTGTCTCGCTATGTTAAACTCTTTAACATAGCGAGATATTTTATAACGGAAAAAGTCCGGGCGACCGGACCTTTTTCCGTTAGTATATTGAGAGATTTACAACGGGCACGCTGGTTGGGCTGGCCAATCAGCGTGCACGTTTTTAGGGTAGGCATTGTATAATAAATATTTTTATACCTTTTCATTGTGGCTGGTCTCTTAGTGAATACTTTTAATAACTTGAGAGTATTTGTGCTTATTTTAGTGACACTGTGGCCACTTCAATAAACATTACTGCTTCAGTCATATTCTACCATTTATGTCAGTATTAATTTGACACAATATAATTGCTGACCGTTTGTAAAAGCCTTAGACTATCTGGCTGGTGGCAGCAATCTACCTTATAGTCTGGAAAGATTGGACACAGCTGGTAAATCTGTTCCAGCCTTTCCCAGATGTGTGTGTGAAAAATCAGATATTCAAGTGTGTGTGTCAAGTACTTGGAACTGGGACACAGTGCTCCAAGGTGGGTCTTGTTTGGGATCTGGAGAGACAGAGAGTTCAGTCCCAGTGGAGCATGTTCCCTGTGTGCTCTTGGGGGAAATTGTGCTTGATACAGAGAGCTGTATTTGAAATACTATTTAAATCCATTCCTGTTCTTAGTGACTGCTCTGACCAGTGTCAGTGGTGAGGAGTGAGGCTCCTTGATTACTGGCTTGGGGTAAAGAGGGATCATCACATATTGGTGTCAAAGTGGTGGGATATTAATTGAGCTTAAGTAGCTTGTAAGCATTTTTCACTGAAGGTGTATGTACTTTCAACAGCCACAAGATAGACATTCAGACTTTCAGTTTCTCAACAGTTTTATTTATTCTTGTTAGTTTAGCCACAGAAAGCAGGCAAAGATGTCAGCAGAGGATGATAGCATGCTGACAAAGAACCCATTGGCCAAGTTGTGTGAAGTCAAAGGACTGGCACATGCCAACCTGACTAAAGAGGATGTGATCTCAGCCTTAATCGCAGCTGCAGCATGGTCCAGCAAGAGGGAGATAGCCAGTCCGGGGATGGGCAGCCTTCGAAACAGGACAGTCCACCTTTTCTTCAGAGGACTTAAAACTCTGTCTGAAGTTAAAGAGACTTGAACTGGGCTCCAAACATTTGGAGACCAAAGAGAGACTGCAACTGGAGGCCAAATATTTGGAGACCAAAGAGTGACTGCGGCATTTGGAGATCGAAGAAAATGAGAGACTGTGGCATTTTGAGGCTGAAGAAAAGGAGAAGCAGCATCACCATGAAAGGGAGATGCTGACTGTTTGTCAGAGTCATGATGGTAATGGAGAAGGGAATAACCGGACCCCAGATGCAATAAAGGTCGGTAAATTTCTCCCACTATTTAAAGATGATACTGATTTTGACAGTTTTATTCATATATTTGGAAGGGTATGTAAACAGTATGATGTTGACCAAGAGCTCTGGGTACGGTTCCTGACCCCCTTACTCCATGGTAAAACTGTAAATGCTGTTTATAAATTGTCTGATACTGACTGTTTAAATTATGAAAAGTAAAACAATGTTTGCTAGACTGTTTTAAGTTAACACCTGAAGCTTACAGTAAAAAGGTTTGTGGGCATAGACGCAAGGCACATGAAAGTGTATGTGATTGTATTTCTGAGTTAAGCACTTACTTTCATAGGTGGGTGTCAGTTCACCACTTTTAAAAGGCTGGCAGACCTTTTGGTGAGGGAACAAGCCCTTAGCACTTTGCCTGAGAATGTGAGAATCTGCTTGGTAGACAGAGAATGTAACTCTGAGATGAGCTAGGAAGAAAAGGGGATCTCTACTTAGCAAGCAGGGCATCACTGCGTAAAAAAGGGGATGCGCATAAATCACCCCAACAGTGTCTACCAGTAACAGGGGAAGCCACTAATTCAGGTACAGGGCCAGGATCAATGGTTAGATGTTTTAAATGTAACCAGAGGGGCCATGTAACATCAAATGTCCACTGAAGCTGGGCTGCCAGTGGTAAGCTGTCTGGAGACAACAGAGGTACCAAACTATCACCGGAGTTTGTATCCTTTCTTAGTGGATGGAAGACAAGCCACTGTTAAGAGAGACATAGCCTCTGACATAACCTCTGTGAAACCTGCAGTAGTTAAAGAAGAGCAGTACTTGCTTGTGCAGTCTACACCAATTAGAGCTTTAGGAGGGACCCCATTCCTAATACCGTTGGCCAGGGTTCACCTTGATTGGGAGGGTGGAAAAGGGAACAAGCAGTTAGGTGTGTTTGAGGCTATCCCTGCATGTGTCTTAATAGAAAATGATTTTGGTAATGTAGTACCTTGTGTGCTTGCAGTTATATGCAGTCAGGCTTGGAAACAGGCAGATAGGTCTGGTAGCCTGGGAATGACCCAGACAGATCCCATGCCTGAAGCTGGGGCTGGTGATGTTGTTATTTCAAGGAGGGATCAACCTAGTAGCAATGAGCCTGAAAGTGAACCACAGTGGCTAGTAGATACTGGTGTTCCTGTGGACAAGGTGACTGCAAGGACAGAGATGAGTGGTAGTACCCAGGCTGACAGGGAAGCACTATCGTCTGAAGATACTAGACTTCCTGTGGAGGGGGAACTGGGAAGGGTCACGAAAGTAGAGTTGAGACAGGCATAGCTTTTGGACCCTACCTTATTAGATACTGTGGGGCCGGTGAGTACATCAGGTTCCACAGGGAAGAAGTACATCCTAGTAGTAGTAAGTTGTGCTACTAGATACCCTGAGGTGATGGTTCTGTCCACCATCAAGGCAGAGAAGGTAGCAAATGCTTTCTTAGAGATTTTCAACAGGGTAGGTTTTCCGAGAGAAATACGAACTGACAAATGTGCCAATTTTGTGTCAGACCTGCTGGATTGTCTTTGCAAAGGTTATGGTATGAAGCATCTAAGACCACCCCTACCATCCCCAGACTAATGGTCTTGTGAAGAGGTTGAACTCTACACTAAAGACCATGCTACAGGCATTTGCAGACCAGCTTAAGAGGGAGTAGGACAAATATTTACCCCAGCTACTATTTGCATATAGAGAGGTACTCCAGGAATCCACAGGTTTTTCACCATTTGAATTACTGTATGGGCATAGGATGAGGGGGCCTTTAAATTTGATTTGTGATGAGTGGGAGGGTGTGTATGAATCCCACAAGGAATCTGTTGTGGCATGTGTCCTAAACCTCAGGACAAGGCTTAGGGAACTTGAGGGTTTGGCCCAGGAGAACCTGGCAGCAGCCCAACAGCAGAAAAATGTTTGGTATGGCAGGAATGCTCAATCCCGAGAGTATGTTGTGGGACAGCAGGTTATGGTGCTCATTCCTGTCAGACACAATAAGCTACAGGCAGCTTGGGTAAGTGGTAAGGCAGGTCAGTATTGTTAATTACATGGTAAAACTGCTAGGCAGGCAGTAGGGGCAAAATTGTACTATGTTAACATACTGAAGCTTCAATATTTTTTTAATTTTTTAATTTATTTATTTTGCATTAGTTTACTGGTTAGTGTCCGACTGGGCTTGGTAGCCCGTTTTCAGCTGAGACCCGGTGAGAAAAGCTCCATTATTGTACAATGCAATATAAGACATTTGATTAGGACTAAAATAGTTACATAAAACAGAGAATCAACAGGGTAGTACATCCTTGGAAATTAGCTTACAGAGTTATAAGAAATATAAAGGGTCATTTGTTTCGTTGCATATTAATGTTGGAGGTAAACAGTAAGGAGAGGATTCAGGCAGAAAGGAGGGGAGAATATAGAATGCTTAGGAGGCAAAGAGGTAGTGAGAGGGAGAGAGGTAGTGAATAAATGCAGAGAATGAGGGAAGAAAAGTATGTTTGGAAGAGAGAAGATAAGTAAGTAACAAGTGAAAGGTGGTAAAGCAAATTATCCAGGAGATCAATATGGGCATAACCAGTTGTTATTGAGGTGTTATTTTAGCCTATATTTAAAATCAGAAGAGGATGGGGTACTTTGTAAGATTAAAGAGAGGGACTTCCAGTACTTAGCAATTTTGTTTGAATAGAGGGAGTCTCCATGGGACTGAGTAACTTTGAGCAGTGGTCTGTTGGAGGATCTGAGGGCTGTGTTACAAGTTTGAGACTGGATAAGGGAGGAGATGACAGGGCAGGCGAGAAGGTTTTGAATAATCTTGTGGGTGAGGACAAGTTGGTTTAAAGTTGAGGTGAGGCAGTTCTAGCCAGTTCAATTGTTTTAGAGCAGTGCAGTGATGAGCTTTATGAGGGAGATTGGTTGCAAACGTAGCTATTTTATTGTAGCAGAATTCTAGGTTTTGAAGGTCATTTTTACGTAGGTTGGTGAAAATATGTGAGCAGTATAGCAGTGTAGACAGAACTGAGATTTAGCTGTGGCTAGTCTTGCGTGAGGTAAGTATGGTTTTACTCTGTAGAGAGCACCGAGTTTTGCATGGGCTTTGATTGTTTGGGATATATGAATGTCAAATTTTAGGTGGTTGTCTATGATAACACCTATTAGTTTAACCTGGTTAGTAGGTTCAATTTTTGTTCCATTTGTGGATAGAATAGGGATGGGGGAGAGGTGTTCTTTTTAGCTTTATTTGTAAAGTTTATTATCTTAGTCTTCTTAGGGTTGAGAATGAGTTGACGGCTAGTAATAAATGATTCTGTTTCCTGGAATGCTTTTTGTGCCTTTTCCTGTAGTTCTAGGAGGGATAGGGAAGATACAATGAGAGTAGTGTTGTCAGCGTACTGTATTATTGTGGCTAATTTGGTAGGTAACATGAGGTCATTTGTAAAAATGATAAACAGAAGGGGGCCCAGTGTGGACCCTTGGGGAACACCTGTGTTGACAGATAGTAAAGGACAGAGGTTTTAGGCCCATTTGGTGGCCTGCTTTTGGTTTGATAGGTAGCTGTGGAACCAAGAAAGGGTTGATTGACTGAGGTTGAAAGTGGCAAGTTTGTTTAGGAGAAGTTGGTGGGATATGGTGTCAAAAGCTTTTGACATATCTAGGAGGACAGCTGAGACAAACTCACTGTTGTTCATAAGATGGTGAATGGTGTTTGAGAAAGCAATAAGGGCAGTGTTAGTACTGTGTTTGGGATGGAAACCATGCTGTGTGTTAGCTAGAAGGTTATTTGATGTAAGGTGTTCTAGGAGTTGTTGGTGAATACATTTTTCAAGGATTTTGGCTATGGGTGGGAGTATTGCTATAGGGCAGAAATTTGCAGTCTCTGTGGAGGGGCCACCCTTGTGGAGAGGGGTGATGTGGGCTATTTTCCAGAGGTTGAGCACATTGTTTGGAGATAGACCAAATTATTAGTATTTAGATAGGGTAGGTAATAGATGGGTCTGAGATTTTTAGTAACTTGTTTGGCAACTAGTCAGCAGCAAGGCTACAAGATTTTAGCTTGCTTAGAAGATTTTTTATAAAGGATGTTTGAATAGGTTTAAAAGAGAGGGAGTCTGTTGAGTTAGATGCAGGGGTAGGGGTAGTGAGTGGAGAGTTTTTCTGGCATTGTAGCTGGTTGGAGATAGAGTTTATGAAGTGAGAGTTGATCTGAGAGGCTAGAGGTTTAGAGGTAGTTGAAGTGGAAGGGGAGGGGATGGGGGGTCTGCCAGGGTTGAGGAGGAGGTTGATATTCTGCCAGAATTTTTGAGGGTTTTGTAGGTGTTTTTGTTGGGAGGATTGGAAGTAATATTTTTGTCCTGGTTGTTTTTTGCCTTAGTTTGATTTCTAAGTTGCTGGTAATGTATAAGCATAGATTTGTCTTTGGAGGATAGGTAGAGGGCTCTTTCTTTGTCCCTTTGTTTAATTAGTCATTTTGTTCCGGGGGATAGGCATGGCAGTAGTTTTGCTTTGGTGCAAATTTTTCTTGTTGGGGCAAGGCTATTTAGGATTTCAGGGAAATTGTGGTTAAAGAATTCTACTGTATGATCTAGTTGTAGGTATGTTAGTGGTGACCAGTCACAGGTGAGAAGTAGCTGATTAAATAGGGTGGGGGAGAAATGTTTTTTGGTACGTATGTATTTAAATGGACTGTGAGGTTTGATATGTAGTTTTTTGCGTAGCAGAAATGTGAGGGTGTGGTCACTAATGCTTATGGGAAGGCAGCCAGATTGGTGGTTGAAGTTTGGCTTATTAGTTAGTATCCAGTCTAGTAGTGATTTTTTTACTGTGTTTATCGGTGCGATTGGGGGAGTTTATGATTTGGAAGAAATTAAAGAGGTTGATGAAGGCTGATGGATTGTCAGAGGAACAGGAGAACCAGTCCAGGTTAAGATGATAGATTTTTGTGAAAAATGTCAGGGAGGTCCTGGGCAGACTGAAAAGGACAGGGTTGACCATTAAGCCCAGTAAATGTCAGGTAGGTAAGGCATAGGTCTCTTACCTGGGACATAGAGTGGGGAGTGATAAGATTAGGCCAGAACCTGGCAAGGTGGAAGCTATTCAGGCATGGCCTGCCCCTGTTACCAAAAGGCAGGTGAGGGAATTCTTTGGGACAGTGGGGTACTATAGGACGTTTGTTCCGAGTTATAGTGCAATAGCTACTCCTCTCATAGACCTGACAAGGAAAAAAACAGGCCAAATAAGGTAGTGTGGACCCCAGCCTGTGAGCAGGCATTCCAAAAGTTAAAGGGGCTTTGGGAGGGCTCCCTGTATTAGCCAGTCCAGATTACAGCAATGCCAATGCAGATGAATTCTCAAGACAGGGTGTAGGTTGATGTGTTCCCAGACAAGCCCATTTCTCTCAAGCAACGTTTTCCAGGGTTACTTGAAAAACTAGCTTGAGTCTTCAAAGGTGGGGAGATGCTACGTTCTGAGTTATTGCCAGCTGTACCAGGAGAAGTGAGACAGTGCATGTGTGGCATATGGCAACATGGCTGGCTGAAGTTTTGTAAATAATCTTGTGTCATTTGGCTGACACATTGATTTGTATAGATGCTTGTATTAAAAATGTATTTGTAAAGGTTGCTGTTAAAATGCTGCAGCAGAATCTTAACAGAGTTCTTAAGGCGAATTGTGCCAGAGTCAGGTGACTAGATGTGATGTCATTCTATAACCAACTGAAGGACAGAACTCTGGCAGCAGCAGATTGTTGCTTGTTTAGTGAAGTTGTACAGTTCAGTGTCAGTCTGTAGTATCTCATCTTGCCTTATGGAAGTGAGCATCTGAGCAGTACATCTTACCTTGTGATACTATGTGAGTTAACTAGGGAGAGTTTCTCTTTAGTTCAGTTAGGAAAAGTACAGTGAGATTAGTTTAGTATTATTTTTTTCTGCATCCATGCGATTCTATCCAACTGTGCTATTTTTATATTTCCTGTGACTGAAACTCTGTTGTTTATTGTAACTAACTGTTAAGTATTCTCCTGTTCTCTATTTTAGTATCCATTATTGAATTTTTGCATACGTTTTCATTGTGGCTGGTGAATACTTTTAACAACTTAAGAGTACTTGTGCTTATTTTAGTGACACTATGGTCACTTCGATAAACCTTACTGCTTCGGTCAGACTCTACCATTTATATCAGTATTAATTTGACACAGTATAATCGCTTACTCTTTGTAAGAGCCTTAGAGTATCTGACTGGTGGCAGCAGTCTACCTTATAGTCTGGAGAGAGAGGACACAGCTGGTGAATTTGTGCCAACCTTTCCCAAATACATTTTTGTGTGTGTGTGTGTGTGTGTGTGTGTGTGTGTGTGTGTGTGTGTGTGTGTGTGTGTGTGTGTGTGTGTGTGTGTAAAATCAGATATTCAATTGTGTGTGTCAGATACTTGGAAGTGGAACACAGTGCTCTAAGATGGGTCTTGTTTTGGATCTGGAGAGACAGAGAGTCCAGTCCTAGTGGAGCGTGTTCCTTGTGTGCTGTTGGGGGAAATTGTGCTTGATGCAGAGAACTGCATTTGATATACTGTGTAACCCCATTCCTGCTCTTAGTGACTGCCTCTCACCAGTGTCACTGGTGAGGATTGAGGCTTCTTGATTACTGGCTCACTGTAAAGAGGGTCCATCACAACTGGTATATATAATGCTCTTCTCTTTTTCTCCAGTTTTGGCTTTACAGCCACCCAGGGGATAGCAACAAACGGGGATGCCCATGTTGGGTATTTGGAAAGACTGAGAGAAGCAAGGGGTATATATAAAGCACAAAAGAATATTAATTTATCTAAAGTATTGCTCTTGTATACATTATTAGCAAATTAAGTTTGCATATCTTAACTGTAAAATCAAGCATGCATGGTTCAGTCTGTAGGTCAAGCTTAACTGTTGGAGTCAGTTGTAATACTGTATTCAGATGTTGTGAGTTCAAATCCCACAGGCAACAAATATATTGTAAAATAATTAAAAAAATACATAATAATTTCAACAAAATTGGCATACATGTCAAGCTGTTAACTTAATCTGTCTTATTTGATCAAGCATATGTGCAATATATGCATATTTTAAGGATTACTTGGAACAACCATCAGTCATAGTTTGCAGTTGTTAAAAAGTGTACTTAATATAAAAGTAAAATTGTTATATATATTTTACTAATTTATTGCATTTCACATATGATGGTACTACTTATCTTCTTATTTTTTGTCTCTTACCCCACCCCTTATCTATCTTTTTTAATTTTTATATGTTTAGTCACAATGTCCTGATGGCATCAGTTTCTGACAACTCACAAAATAATTTACAGCACATGGAGGTAGGCCAACTAGGGCAGCTTAGCCTGCCCCTCCTCAAGCAGCTGCTGCACCATGGCCCATCACATCTGGGACCCAACGTGGCAGTACTGCCTCTGCAGTTCCTGCACTATCTGGGCCCTTCACACCAGGTAGCATTATCCCAGCAGCTGGAGCATGATACCCTCCAGGAGTATTGGCAGAGGTGGTGATTTTGTTACCCACCAGGAGATGCCAGGCATTGTGCTTGAGGTCATGGAAAGTACCATTGGTGTATACCTCAGGTGGATGGAAAAGATGCTTGCCAGAATGCTGGGCAAAAGAAAATGGCAAGCACTCCAACAGCAAGCTGAGGAGGGAAACACTTGTCTGTCCTGTTTGTCTTCCTCCACTTCCTCACCTACCCTAATTACCTGACCCTGACATACCTATGTCCCTTATCCAACACTCCTCTCTTACTGAAGTAAAAACACAAACATGGGACCCTGTCCCCAAAAAAATATATATCATTCCGTACATAGCTCTGCACTTCACACATATGTCTTTTTGACACATTTGATTCGGTACAATTGGCTATATAACATTACTGTGTTGTTGTCACCCATCTTTGTTAAGGTGACAGTCCAAATTCATCCAGGATTCTATCCATGTTCATTTCACACTGCTGAAGAAGTGAATAGGTATAGTTCTTTCATAATTCCCTCTTGCACATTCCTATATTGCTTCCACTTAGTTTTTTTCTGCTCTTGCCCCCATTTCACCACATTCCTATCCACTCCATTTTCACACTTTTAATCTAGTAAAAAAATAGATTTGTACACCACACACATGAATAGTAAATCCCCAAAGAAGCTTTTCACTTGTTGTCCTCTACTTTTGCACAACGTTTGGCATTGCTCACCAATGCTGAGCAGTGGTGAATGGCTCTTCACATCCTATGGCATGGTGTGGTTACCTCAGCACAGTGCTGCTTAAACCTGCTGCACTAAGGGAACACATAGTTAAAGTAGAATAAAGGCACTCATATTAAAAATTTCATCTAATTATTTGTTTAGACTGATGACTGTATAAATCCATATGTATACTGTTGACATAAATCACTTGAGTACTGTTTAATATACATCACTTCACTGTAGTCATTCGTTCTCACATTTCCAATAATTATCACATGTAATTATTTAATTTCATCATAAATACATATGTAAAAAAAATGATAAGAGCTGGATTCAAACCCTGTATCATCTGTGCTCAAAATAAGAGCTCACTGCTATTACACCTACAGACACAGAGTCAGCTATGCAGCAGGTGTTTTGCTTCTACTCAGTACTGTCCAAAGTCCTGACTGCTGCACCTCTCCACTTAGTGTGTTTGTATGGAGGAAATAAGTTTCTCAGTGAAGCAGACACCTGTGTTTCCTCATCGCTTAACTATGTGCATATGAGGAAAGCAGTATAAATACTTTTTTAAGGTTATACAATTTATGACACATTTCCAATATGAAATATTTATGAACACCATAGTATCTGTTCACTGTATATGCTATAGCCAGTATTGATAAGTACTTCTCAAATTCAAGTAGGAGTTCTTAATTGTGTATCTTGCATGCGCAAATACTTTGCCATCAATTGTGCAAACCAGCTGCTCGGCAGTGCACTATGGAAAGTGTTTATTAGCATGCATTACATATGTTTACTGCCTAGTTAGTCTTCATCCCATTAAAATCCATTAAAACACAGCAAAAAGGAAGGCACTTTTTAATGATTGAACACATATTTACACTCAGTCATGTGTTACCTGCATCGGCTTAGTCTTCATCCCATTAAAATTCATTAAAACACAGCAAAAAGGAAGGCACTTTTTAATGAACACATATTTACACTCAGTCATGTGTTACCTGCATCGATGCACTTGAAACTTGATATGTCAGTACTAGTTTCCAAATGCCAACTACACTACAGAAGTAAATAAAAAAACTGCATTGTTGCATACCATGCACACCTTTATAATGACAATAGACATGCAGATTGTCTTAAATATGTATTAATGTGGACAGCAATTCTGTACTGTACACAACATACTGGGAAACAGCTGCATATGTCTCATTTGTGCCACATGCATTCCTGACTGCTTTTGCATCTATTTTGACAAGCTGTCTCTTAAAGTATACCTGCACATTGGAAACAGAGCAGGAAATAGTACAGCCACACTTTGCACACCACTCTCATAACAGGATATGTTAACCACATCATATAATGATGATGGCATCATCTGTAAAGACCAGTATAACAAGGCAAAAATATGCTTCAGGGGTGTTGCAATCATTAAATACTGTGTTTTGCAGATGGGAGCAAAATACTTACATATGTTTTAAATTAACACAGTAACCACATTTTGTGTGTGTGTGTGTGTGTGTGTGTGTGTGTGTGTGTGTGTGTGTGTGTGTGTGTGTGTGTGTGTGTGTGTGTGTGTGCATGTGTGCTTGTGTTTTCAGTTGGTTCACATTCAAGTGACCATTTTAGAAAAATGTGACACACTTCTACTACCATCTTCTTCTCAGCAAATGTTGCTGATGTCATCATCTATAAAGTGTTATCTGAGTCTATAAAATAAGACTTGAGCTGTGGCACTTGTGTTACGTACTGTGCTTTGTAGATAGATAAGGGTTCTACTCTCACTGCGGTGAACTGATGTATGTGTGCATTCAACAATCAGTATGGTGGCAATGGTAGAATGACATGTGAGTCCAGAGCTATGTCAGGCACTCCTCAAAACATCTTCTTGTAACATACACTGATGATGTCATCTTGTATAACATGCAACTGTGACAGTATTCAAGACAAACTTGTGCTGTGGCAGTAGCAAGCACTATGCTCTCAAACTTCTTTACATAGATATATAGGGGTTCTAATATGACAGCAGGCAGCTTGAGTGTGTATACATCCAAATATTACTTTGAGACAATTTTACAGGGAGATGCGACTCCACATCCATGCCAGACACTCTTCCCAACATGTTCTTCTCAGCATACAATCATGCTGTCATACTTCATGAAGTGCAGTGTGACAGTGTTAAAGTCAGACATATGCTGTGATGCTAGAGTTACATTGCATGCCATTCATCTTCTATACTTACACAGGTATAATGTTCAAATCAGGCCCAGTGTACTTCTGTATGCATGGTCGGTGGTACATTAGAGTCATTGTACGATTTTCGAATCACTGTTCATTTCCCCACCACTTAGGGGAACCTTTAACTTAGCCTCATACATCCACCATCCTCTTTTTTCTTCTGGCCACATTACATCCATCCTGCAGAGGAGTGGAGGATGTCCTCTTGTCAAATATGCATGCACACATCATGAAGCAGAGACCTTCTATGAGACTCTGCGAGTCATCTCCAGACAACTGCATCTGAGATTGCTAATTCTGTCATGGTGTGATGCACATGTCTGCTATGGAGAGTGGCAGTATGTAATGCAATCCAACAAATACACACATACACGCAATGCTCTTACAATCTTCCATCATATAGATATAGAGAGTTTGTTTTAAATGGTCTAGTAATGGCTAGGATTTTATGCAATGTTGGCTGTTAGATTAATAATGTTCTATGACCTTATAAATGTTTGACATGTCAGTGTTGCTGTCAATGACCCATGCTATGTTGAGGTGTGGATGTACAGTCTCTCCTCATCTGTGTGGCAGACCAATGAGTCATTATGAACCTTATCAGAAAGGACATGGGGTAATTTCTTGACTGTGTACCACACCCATATTTGGTTTGTTAAGGCTACAGCATGTCTGCTACATCTGTTTGATGCTTTCAAGGAGGTCACCAAGGGCTTGCACTAGGAAAACACTCTCATCCTGCATAACTTGACCTGGCCAAAGCATTTGACAGAAATTCACACTTGGATATTACAGAGAATCTGTCTCAAGTGGGCATAAACACCTATATCACCAAGTGGGTAGACAAATAGATCACATACATTACAGATAATGTCAAACTGTGTAAAGTCACCGCTGTCTAGAGTTCACTGACCAGATCTGTACCTCAGGATTCTGTACTAGGCCGTTTTCTATTCATGGAGTCTGCATGTCCTCCCCGCGGTTGGTTGGGCATTCAAAAGACATGCGTAAATGGACGTGCCTTCGTTGAAGGTTGAACATCGAGCTGGCACCTCAGTGTTCGTGAAAATCTACTGCCAATCATTAGCGGACCAGAGTTCCGCTGTGGCGAACCCTAACCAGGAAATGCCGAAAGACAACAACAACAACTTTAGTCTCAGAAGTCAAGACTAACTTACACATTCTTTGTCTAACCAGCTTTGTGAAGGACTGCAAATTGTGGGCAATCATTAAATCCAAGATTTGTATTGGTATAATGCAGATAGTATTAACATGCACATAGGATTGCTGTAAGAGCCATGAAGACACAGTAGATGAACCAAAATCAAGATGGGGATTAGTTCCATTATGACAGCAAATACACAAGCTAATTACAACATAGACAGCCTAACCCTATGAGCAGACCATGTGCTATGTAACCTGTGTACTCAGATAGAGATGGTATGCGGAACATCCACCAGCATGTGCCCACTGTGGTGGCTAATCCCTTGTATGTAGCACAACTCCTGAGTATGTGCAGGACATCCACATTAAACGGCATTATAATCCCAGTGTTCTCAGCCCTCATCACACCAATAATTGAGTATACTGTACCCTTTTGCATGTACCTCCCAACACATCTTCCAGGGATAATTTACTCAAGTGTCTCACTTTTGCCACAATGTGCTCCCACACATCTTATCACCCATACCTTAGTTTTATTTTTGCTACATAAACATTAGAAGCTGACAGTGCAGAACTCCCTTGAAGATGTTACACAAGATGCATGTGTGATATTTGTTCCTGAGATGCACCCAGTAAATACATAGCTCATTGACAACATTGTTGGTATGGATTACATTCATGAAAGTGTGGATTGTGGAATATATATGCTATGGATCAATTGTAATTTAAACTACAGGTCTACCCGTCCCCCTCTTAATACCTCTGAAGGATGCTATTTTTTCAGGAAGGTGTTCTTGATTCCCCTTGCAGATTACTGACAAATCATTACGGTTGTGCAACTGTACTCTTGCAGAACATGTATACTAACTTGCAGTCACATATTTAATGTAAATGACACAGATTAGTGGTGTTATTATAATATTATCCATGATGGTGCATGCTTCTGTTTACTGTTGTCCATGAGCTTGTTGCTATGTGTGCCACTTGGTTGAGACCTATGCTGACATTACATTCATATTCAAGCAAATCATTTTGCACATCTTCACAATGCGCACATAACCCCTAGTGTATATACCATCCTTGATAAATGTCCTCTCCAGTGATGTCAGGATGCTTATATCAGAACAAATTTTCTTCATCGATATGTCACCTTGTGTGATAGTCATATAATATACAATAACTGAGTGATGATATGACTATACCCACACAGGAGGTGTAAACAGCAGTATGTAACTGTATCATGTAGATATGTGATTACTGTTCATTCTACAATTGCCTTGTCTTTGTGATGCACATACATTGACATGCCCTCATCTGCTGTACATTACTATGTTTCAGTTGTCATCTTCCCCATGTTCATTTCTACAATTCATGTGTGTGGCCCTTTTCAATACACACACTTCACCAGAATAATTATTTATAATGCGGTCTTTGTACTCTTGCTGATCACCACCAAAACTTTCATTCTGCGTGCTCAAAACAGATTTGCCCAGTTCTCTGCACTGACTGCACTTTCTTATATTGTTTTAGAACTTTATGCATTGCCTTATATAAAGCCATAATAGTCATTGTGGCTATGCACACAATCACACAGAACTAGTTTGCCCGTAGGTAAACAAGTTTGCATGCCTGCAGGTGTTTGTGCTGCTTTACATGGTTTCCTGGCTGGCAACACTATTGCCAGCCATGAAACCTCACTTGTATTTGTGTAAACTCAATGAGCGGCATGCATATGCAATTAGCACTGCTGCTCATCACGCTAACATATAAACAGTCTGTAGGCTTTCTGGTAAGCTTACACACAGTTTGTTGAATGCCTGGGATAGACTTAATCTAAAGGATCATCAATCTTACCATCAGAGAAACAGACAGACACACACACACACAAACACACACACACACGCGCGCGCGTGCATGTGAGCTCACATACAAAACTGTGAAAGTATGGTCATACGCACACGTGCATATATATACATGTGTGAACATATGCACACAGATACACTGACATACATAAGCATGGACAGATGCACACACGCACACACAGACACACACTTGTTATTTGAAATGTACATTTCATATTAATTAAACTGGAAGCTATCTTATTCAAGTGCTAGATCTGAATATGAAGCAGTTGTCATATTTAAGGAAGTGGGCATAATTTTTTTGTAGATGTGATTCTTTCTTTCCCTGAATTCTGGTCAGGTTCCGTCGGTTAGTAGTCTGATATAATCATGGAGATTTCAGTCAAGTAAGGTTGCAGCTGTCAGTCAGACTTGAGTGACTCTTGTCCACTCACACAGTCAAAGACATCATCGGAAAGATTTAAAGTCCAGTATTTTCAACTGAGAGTGGAGAGTAGGGGTTAGTATTCAGAGTGCTTACATGTACTGAAGAAAATAATAAACATCACCTAGACTCAACATCCTGTAATGCTACAGCTCATCCATATCTACTAATACTTGCAGAATTCCTGAACTGCTGAATGACTAGTAGAAAACTGGTTTAAAATCCAGGCAGATTTGGACAAAAAAATAAGAGTGTAGAGAGTCTCTGTTATGATAGTCAATGTGAAATGAAAAGGAAACAGAAATAAGACTTTTGGCTCTATATATATATATATATATGTATATATATATGTGTGTGTGTGTGTGTGTGTGTGTTTCATTTAAAATAATTGCTATTGGTTTTATAGATGTCAGTTATGGGAATTCTGATGTTTGTGACTAGTACATGAAGTTTTATTTGAGCACTGTTTCTTGCCCTTTTTGTTTTTCCATTAAGAACCCCAGAGTCAGAGTTGTGGGAAAAACATGAATGCTCTAAAGTGATGGCTATTCTGCTCTTGACTAAAAAGGAAATTAGTAGGAGACTGGAGTCATGAGATCCTCCACTTACAGAGAAATTATATGCACTTATGCAAGAGCTACAAAATATCGAGTCAGTTAAGATGATGAATTAAAACAAGCAAATTTAATAATCGTCAGTAATTCGTTGCAGAATTGAGGGAGGAAATTACTATATATAGGCTATGAAATTCTAAGTACTACTAAGTATTAATGATAAACTGATAAATCCTACACATATACCTTCCCCATATACTTGTCTCGAGTTTTTCTTTCTGTTAGAAGCAGTTCTGAACCCATTTGATGTGAGAATGCCACCGGCAGTGGACTCCAAGGACCTGCTATCCTGTTTGTTGTCTAGTGTTCCTTAAAATTACCCCCCTTCTAGCTGCTACATACATCCCTGTCTTCCTGTTGTATTCCTGTTCAGCTCTACATCCTCCAGCTTCTCCTCAAAGAGTGCAATATGTTCAGATTGTAATTATTCCTTCTGTCTGTTCTTTAGATGTGTGCAAGTCAGTGGTTCTACTTCAGTGCTTAGACCCCAGCTCCTGTAAAAATGTAATCATTTTGGTATCTGTGTTATATGCTTTGTGCTCACTCTGAGTTGTAGTTGTTCTTATGGACTCACAACCTGGCAGAATAATTTAGATATGGCTTTGGATAACTTGTGATCACCTCAATATCTCCAAAATACATTCCTTGCACTTCACACCAGAGCTTTTAAAAGCTGCTAGACCTTCACTGTGTCACACAAACAGAAAGGGTGGCATAATGAGGCGTATTGCATTTTTTAATATTGTTCTAGTTTCAACCACCTCAGCTGTTCATTTGTGCTTGCTGTACTTCTCAGTTGTCCCTGATTTTATAGAATGTCTTTAATTTTTCTTTATTTTTTGCCCTGTCCCTCAATAAATTTTCGATTTTTGGTTAGTCGCTGAGGATTACAGTCAGTCAATAATACCAGACTTGGGGGCGTGGCTAAGGATGAGCCTTGAGTAGCAGCATTTTCTGTCAGCTCTGCTTTTTCATATCTTTTATGACAGGAAAATTTGAGAATATCTATCTAATACGTTGTTTTTTTTACACATTTTGTTTATTCTTAAGGTCTTTTTAGATAGTATCTCAATTTTTTTATTTTTTTTTATATTTTCCTGTCAAAATATTAGAGTCAAGTTTCTGTCATGAGTTAACAGTATGAGCTTCTCTAAATCTTCACACCAGGATATCTCTTTAAAAAAGTAACTACAAACTTTCCTTTCTACCATTCAAGATCTCTCTACAAAAATTGACAAATTGGACTTGAACTTACAAAACTTTAAAGAAAAATCTTCTCAACAAATGGAAACTATTTCTCTAGACCTTAGACAACAAAAAGAACAAATCAATGGAATAGAAACATCTTTAAATGACATGGACTCTAGAATTCAGGTAAATGAACACAATCTAGAAAGCCTTTTAAAGCAAAACTCCCTACTATCAGAAAAAATAGATGATCTAGAGAACAGATCTCGAAGAAACAATATCAGAATCTTCAGGTTGCCAGAAAATGTGGAAGATAATAATATGGAGAAATTTTTAACATCATGGTTACCAGAGTTCCTGCAGCTTCCAGAAGCCCTTTCATATGGAATTGAAAGGGCTCATAGATCTTTGTCTTTATCAAAAATTAATAAAGCTAACACCACAAGATCTGTCATAGTCAGATTTTTGTCCTCTTATGACAAAGAAATTGTCCTGAAGACAGCATAGTCCAAATCTCCCATCAAATTTAAAGATAATGTTATCCGGTTTGACAATGACTATTCTTCTTCAGTAATAGCCAAAAGGAAATTATTCTTGCCATTACTCAAAGCACTTAAAAAAACACAAATTAAAACACATTTACTTTTTCTAGCAAGGCTAAAAATCTTTCTTCAAGACGGTCCCAAGATTTTTGATGAACTTGAACCAGCCATCGCATATATAAAATCAAATAAAATCCTGGATAAAATAGATGATATGGACTGGGCTTCCACTAACCTCAAGAGATTAGCGGAAAATGGTTCCTGGAAATCTCTAGACCACAAAAAGAATCTAAAAAAGAAATAAATTACTTGAGTTCTATTTTATTTTGTTTTTTTTTTTACATAACCCAGAAGTCTTGTGAGATGAAAATGGTTCAACAGGTGAGTGTTGTAATTGCATTTTTTCCTTCTTCAATACTTTGTGTTATGAACTACTTAATTTTATGCTATTTGCTTCATATTCAATTATTAACCTCAAGTTACATTATGATCTAATAATATTAGTATTTAGTTCATTAACTTGACATAGAATTTGCTTCACATGATATAATTCATTCACATATAAGATGGAAGGAATTTATGTTCTCCTGCTTTTGACAGTTCATATCTTGTCCTTTGCAACTAGCAGTTACTTGGTTGGTTACGCTGCTATTTTACAGTTACATTTGGACTGTAGGAGTGGGCTATATGCATTGTGGTGTACTGGTTCTTCAGTCTGAGTGATTCTTTCCTTTCTTAAAGTTTGTGGGTCTTGGCTATTTTGTTTTTTAGCTCTGATGTATTGCTTACGGGTTAGCGTTGTTGGACGAGTTATTTGAATGGGCTTTTGTGTGTATACGCTGGGGTTTGTTAGATGGACGCTATCTTTTTGGTGTCCCGTTGTTTTGGGGGAAATCTTTTGTTGGCCATGGACTTTCTTGTGGGATTCTTTGTGGGTTTATTTGTTTGTTGTTTTTTTTTTTTTTTTTTTTGCTTCATTTTGCTATCTTGTGTATTAGTGCTTGGATTTGATTCAAGTGGCGACATTTGCGTATTGCTCTTGGTGTATTCTTGATGTCTCAAGCACTTCCTGGAGTTGTTGGATGTTGTTCTGCATGTCTCGCTCACCTTTTTTCCAGCTGCAGCTTCCAGCTAGCTGTTCAGGTTTGTTGACTGAAGATTAGCTGTTAGTTGACTTTCCGACGCAGAATGACGTCATCAGCACTCCGACCTCTTTAACGAAGCACTTAATGTATGATTTATCATTCATCTAAACGGAAAATCAAAACAATACTTATTTACTGTTGTCTGCAACTTCTGAAAGTCATCTTGTTAGTATCAACCTATCGGTCACTCGTTCATCACATTATGATCATTTTGATCTAAATAGCGATACTAAGCCATCACAGAACTGTTAGAGGAAGAGCAGGGAAAGGACAGTAGAATGTCATGTGGAAGAGTGAAAGAAGGAAAACTAAAGAAACTTGAGATCCATATAGCAAGGTACTATATTTAGTCCCACAAGTATTGATTATTCTTGGACTTTGATGATCTATATCTACATATAAAACTGAACTGTTGCTTATTTTATTTTCACAATCAGTTTTAATACTTTTTATAATCCATTCTTATTGTTTTGCTATGCATTTTTTTTTGTTTTAAAGGAAAAGGAAGGATGGGGAATGAGAGATAAAAAAAGAAGGTTTGAAAAGTAGAGTTTAAAAAAAATAAATACTAACTTGCTAACATACTGTCGTATCTCAGCAATATAAGTTTTAATTACATGGCTTTTTAAAAATGGAAGGGAGGGAGGAGGAAAGAAGAAAAAGAGAATAGAAACAAGCATTGGTTTGTTCTTTTTTATATTATAATAATTAATGTATCTGTCTTTTGTTGCATAGTGCAATGTTGTTTAATACATAACAAATTATTCATTTTTTAGTAACAAAGCTATTTCATCTCTCTACTTATTCTGACATAATTGAGTATCTTATTGTTTATGGTATTATCTTTATTTTTGTTTCTAGAATGTAAGTGATACAACAGTTACATTTTATGGCATTGTCTTTTATACAGTTTATCTGAAATATCTTTTTATTTTTTTAGAATGATAATTTTAATGTTGTTTATTAATTACCACATTATTTAACTTATTTTTCTTGACTCATCGCTTCATGACATCTTACAATTCATTTCAGAGCATGGTCTTAGTGAAATGTGGTAACATGTTATAGGTAGTGAAAGAGTAAGATTTATTTATTTTATTTTATTTTACATTTGTTAACCGGGAAAAAAATCCGACTGGATACAATGTCCTTTTTCAGCGGAGGCCCGGGGAGAAAAGCTCCAACATTATACAAAATACAGACATTTCCAAAATTATAATATTACAGAGAGAGAAACAGTCAAATATCAAACAAACAATCAGGTTGCAAAATTCATTTGTTAACAATGCATATAAGGAAATAAAATAATGAAGACAATGAACAATTCAGGTAGATAATAGAGATTAGGAAATGTCAGTCAGGAGATGAGCATTGGCAAAGCCAGTGCTTCTGATAGTGGTGAAACAGTTGTTTCTTGAAGTGGGGTAGAGAGGTAGAGGAAAGAATACTGGTGGGAAGAGAGTTCCAGACTTTTCCAACGGCGTTTGGAAAGAGTGCATCTCCTCCAGTATTGTAAGCTTTGACCATCTTTATGAGTGGTCTGTTTGCAGAACGTAGACTGTTAAGATTAGAGTATAGAAGGACTAGGTTCTGAAGTGAAGGACAATTGTTGGGGTTTTGAGAATTTTATATACCTCAGTAAGTTGGGTAATTCTAACAAGGTTGGGGAGTTCAATCCATGTTAGGTTTTTGAGGTTGGTGCAGTGATGGGTCCTGTATGGAGTTCCTGCTGCAAATCTAGCTATATGATTATATGAGCTGGATAGTTTATCAAGTATGGTTTTGTTAAGATTGGTGAATATTGCAGATGAATAAAGAAGGGTGGAGAGCAAATGTGTTTGGGCAATGGTGATTTTAGTACTTGGTGTTAGGAAGTTTTAATTGTATAGAGCGATCCTAATTTTTGTTTACTGTTTTGATGGACAGGTTGATATGTATGTCGAATTTCAGTTTATTATCAATAGTAACTCCAAGCAATTTCGTGTGGGGTCTGGGGAAATGATAGTACCATTTTGGATGTTATGGAGACATCAATAAGGTGATTTTGTGAGTTGGTTGAAAGATCAATAATTTAGTTTTTAGGATTTAGGATTAACTGTCGTCCTAATAGCCAGTTTTCGACTTTGGTGAAGCAATTTTGGGTTTTAGTTAATAGTCTGTCTGGAGATGTATCCGAACAAACCAGTGTTGAGTCATCCGTGATATTGAATACAGGTGGCCTCGGGAATGACTGTATGGAGGTCATTAATGAAGACCGAGAAAAGAAGTGGCCCCAAAATGGACCCTTGAGGGACCCCAATGGTATTTGGTAGTAAAGTGGAGAGAGTATTCTGCCACAATACTGCTTGTTTCCTGTCTGAGAGGTAGGCTTTAAACCAGTCTAGTGTCAAGTTATCCAGGTAAAGGTTTTTTAAGGTTTCCATGGGTAGTTGATGGTTGACCATATCAAATGCTTTTGATAGGTCTAGAAATAAGGCAGAGGACACTTTCTTGTCATTACGGTTATGGTTTATTGTGTCAGTGAAGGAGAGAAGGGCAGTTGTGGTACTGTGTTTGGGTCTGAAACCATGCTGGGAGTTGGCTAGTAGGTTGTTATGGATAAGATAGTGGAGTAGCTGTTTGTGCATACATCTTTCCATAATTTTGGCTAATGGGGACATTAATGCTATGGGCCTATAGTTAGATAATTCAGTGGATGTCCCTCCTTTATGGAGTGGTATTACATGGGATACTTTCCATAAAGTTGGTACTATTGACTCTGAGAAAGTTCGATTAATGAGGATAGAAACTGGATAGGCTATAACATCTGCAGCTTTTTGAAGGTATTCTGCTGGGAGTAGGTCTGCAGAGGGGGTAGATGGTTTAAGTTTTTGTAAAAGGGCTCTTATTGAAGATGTAGGGACACTTTTTAGGAAGAAGGTCTTTAAAGGTTGTGGTAGTGTTTCCATGATCGGTTGGCTACAAGAGGATAGTTGGTTGGCTAAGGTTTTGGTAATGTTTGTAAAGAACATATTGAAGGTATTGGCTATTTCTATGGGGTCTTTATCCATTGCTGTTTCAGGAGTTGGAGTGGATGATTTACCTGGGTGGAGAAGGTTATTCAAGCCTGCCCAGAATTTCTGAGGGTTATTTTGGTGCTTATTCTGTAACAAACAATAAATTTTTTTTTTGTCAGCTACTATGGCTTTTTTCGTTGCATTTCTTAGTTGTTGGAATTTCGTACGGTCTAGGATTGTTTTGGTTTTACGCCAGGTATTCCAAGCTTTATTTCTGAGTTTTATTTTAAGTTTGGATTCAGTTGAGAGCCACGGGGCAATCTTTGTTTTGGTTTTGATGAGTCTTTTGGGGGCGTGGGTATCTAGTATGGATAGAAAGGTGGTATTGAAATGTTCTACTGCTTCATCTAGGGGAAGATATTTGAGTAGTGTCCAGTTACAGGATTGCAGCTCATTTTTAAATTTTATGAGGTCAAAGTTTTTTTTGTTTCTTATAGATCTAAAGACTGGGACAGTGGAGTGGTCTGGTTTATTTTAGTAATATATGTGATAAGGTGGTCACTAATTTCATTAGGCAGGGTTCCGGACGTATATGTGTGAGGGTGACTGTTTATAAGGATCCAATCAAGAATGCTTTCTTTTTGATTAGAGTTTCCCATTCTGGTGGATGTAGTAATCGTTTGTGAGTAACCATGAAGGTTGATGTTAGTGGGGTTATTATTAGAGCATAGGTACCAATCAATGTTAACATCACTCATAATTATAGTTTCTTGTGGGTAGTTATTCATTAGCCAGTTTAGTATATTCTCCAATGTATTGACATTGTTCCGGGGTGGGATATATAAAACAATTAGGTTAATACTTTTATCTTTGTTTAAGTGAATCTTTAAGGCGGGTATTTCAGTATTAGAGAATTGCGGTGGTTGGGTAGGATTAATTGTAACGTTAAGGTTAGTTTTAAAGAGTGCAGCGACTCCGCCACCTTTTTTGTTTCTATCATTCCTGTATATATTATATCCAGGTGGGATGAGTTCATTGTCTTTGATCTCTGGCTTTAGCCATGTTTCAGTTAGACACATTATATCTGGTAGGTAAGTATCTAGGAGTGCATGTAAATTATGCACTTTGTTGTTGACACTTCTAATATTCAGATGGAAAATTTGTAGCAAGTGGGATGTCTTAGGGAGATTCATAGGACAGTCAGGGTTGCTTGTTGATGTAGGGCCAGGATTGGGGTGGATATCTCCAGCCCTTGAGATATTTTTACTGATGTATTCTAGGAGTTTTTGAATTTTGTGCTAGTTTCTGGGATTGCTTGTTTTTATGATAGTTGAGGTTAACTTTGCTTCGATGGTAGTGGATGATATTGGCTTTAAAAAGGTCGGACTGTTGGTAGTGGAGTTTTAAGTGCAATTTGAGACCCTAATGCTGTTGTTTGCTTTTTGGGGAAGTGGTAACCTATATATGGTTGGTCTTCATATTTACTAATATGGTATAAGCTAGCTAATAGAGATAGTAAAAAGCACAGGATTGCTATTTTTCCCATATTCATGTTGATTAGAAAAATAATGCTTTTTACTCATTTACTCACTCGGAAGGCATGCTTAAAAAGAATGTGATGAGATAGTGAATGTAGGAATTAAGGGAGTGTGGCTTTAAGAATAGGTAGGCAGGGGGGAGGAGTTATGGTAGAGGGGAGTGGAACAACCATGGGGTGTGGTAATGGGAGGAGGTATGATAGGTTGGGAAGAGGAAGGGGAGTGACTATGATGGTATAAATGTAGAGGTGCTAGGGGCGGGTGGGATTTGGGGGCAGGGTAGGGGAGCGGAGTGAGCCCGAAGGGCGAACGGAGCGGGAAGACACAAGAGAGTGGTATAGCAGTGTGAAAGAAAAACAATCTGTAAGGTGAGGAAGCAGCAGGTGGGTATGTAAAAGGTAAGAGTTAAGTATGAAGTTAATTAACCTCTGAAAATAGACAGGTTTGTAGAGATACCGTGCAGTAGAAGGGTTGATAGGGTTCAGAGAGAGTAAACAGCAAACTGGGTTAGATAAATAGAGTTGGGAACAGGACAAAAGTAAGGTGTTGGAGAGTGTGGAAATAGTGAGGCAAGAGGAGATAGGATAGTAGTAGGATGCCACCTAGTGGTCAAAGTCAGTGACTTATCAAAATTATGCAGGTAAGAAAGGGGTAATAGAGAAGGGAGAGAGGAAAATAGAAGTATCGCCAGATTACAATACTATATAAGGGGTGGATGTAGGATAAGAGTCAGTTCTAGTATAGTGGAGGGGACAGGGGCTATTGGCTGCTGGCAGTCCTGAACAGGTAGCTAGACTAGTAGACCCGAGATTTGTCCTATGGGTAAAACATGATGGAATAAAACATACTTTAGCAGTCAGTTTGGGATGGTATCGCAGAAGAGTAGTGGGATAGGAGGTTTAATGGGCTCAAGTTCTGATTTTCCAGGAGGATAGAAGGCAGTTAGGTAGCTGCTCACAGGGTCCACCTAGTCAAAAACTAGTAATAAAAAAAAATAGTGGAGAGAGATGAAGATAATAAGTAAATCAATGAGAACAGTAGAGAGCAAATTTTAGATGCACAAAACATATATCCAAACAACTAGAGTAATAAAAACAAATACATTAAATAATTTGCTATATTAAACTCAGAAACCGGGTATTCATATTAATGCAGAAACAGAAACAACAGAAGATATGGAATATAAAGGAATACTGACAAGAATATTCTAACTGTTCAGTTGTTCAATTAGGTTAAAGGCAAAGGTAGCGACTTTGTAGGTAGGGGTAGTGCGTGATACAGTCTTTAAAAATGTGCTAGGCTGTGAGGGAGACTTTATATGTCACAGACAGCCCGAGACTGAGAGCAGATGCTGGGCGACTGACTTCTCGGTGCACAAGCAAGATAGAATATAATGAAGGTAGTTGACTAGTCTTTAGTGTCATATATTTTTTTATTATTCCTAGAAATATTCTATTTATATTACTCTTGTACTGTCTTTACATCTTGCTACGGACTATGCATTTACAAACATTACAGTATCTATTAACAGACTGGTATCGGTATTCATTATCTTTTTCTAGTATGTAGTACCGTAGTACTGTATACCACTAATAAATGGTTTATTGGATTTTTGTTATGTCATACTGTATTAATACATCTAAGATCATAACTAGGCAGTTCCTGACTGTAATTTGCTGCTAGTTTGAAAGACAATTTGAGTGATTGATGTCACTCAAATTAGGAGTTTTTAACTCCAGAAGGGTTTGGGTTTTGTTCGTAATTAATAGTTTGTGTTATATATTTTTGAAAATATCGTTATTGATGTTAACTACAACTCACATAAATGACCACTATTTAAATTTATCTTTGGTTTTACTACCTTATTATATGATTTATATAGTTATTGCTGTGTTCCCTATATCTATCTCTTATATATTAGCAGTTAAACAACTAATAACACTTAGAGTTAGAATGTATTATTATGCAAACAATTTAAATCATGACTTCCTTACATTGCATTTCACTTAATGTGAATGATTTAAACAATCCAAACACGAGGAGATCTTTAATTAAATATCTTAAACTTCAAAATTCTCAACTGATATTCTTACAAGAAACCCATTTGATATCAGATGACATTACCAAATTAGACTCTAAATCATTCTCTCTGCTAGTTCTGAACATGTTCAGAAAAAAAAGAGGTGCTGCAATATTATGTAATAACAGACTCCCTGTTCCTAGAATAATAGATACATACCAAGATAATAAAGGTATGGTAGCATCCGTCACAATAGAATTTAATAGTAAAATATTTACATTATTTAACATATATTGGATTCCTGGCTTTGGACTTAAAACAGCACAGCAACATATAGAACACATTACTCAATTTTCAAAAGGTAACATGATTCTAGCTGGTGATTTTAATTGTATTTTTGATAGTAAAGACTCTACCTTCATCCACTGCCAGGTTATTAAAATAATTTACTGATTCCTTTTGTTTGAGAGATATAAATAACTATGCAGATACTAAATCATTATTCTATATATTTTTCTCACAGGCATAACTCATTTTCAAGGATAGACAGAGTTTTTATTTCTAATAATTTAGTTGATTCTTTATTTAATGTTAAGGTGATTGCATGTCCCCTCTCTGATCATAATTCTATAACCTTTGACTTATCTATTTACTCACTATATAATGCTCAGATAAAGAGGATTCCAGGCTACATCTCTAGTTTGAATGATTTTAAATCCTTCATATCTACAGAAGTTCAAAACTTTATCAAACTCAATACCACTAAAGACACTTCTAAAATGTTCATATGGGACACAATGAAAGCCTACTTATATGGTAGGATAATTGATTGGTATAAAAAAAAGAATTACATGAGATAAAGAGTTAAAAGAGATTCAAACAAAATTTGATAATTTGAATCTACTCTTTTTAAAAAACAAGGAAGATAAAACTATTAAAAAACATATAGATTTTTTAAATAAGAAGTATTTTGAGATTTTAGATCATAAGATAAAGATTAGTTTAGAGATGTTTAAATGTATTACTTTTTCATCAAACCCAAGATCCATAAATATGCTTGCCAACAAAATTAAAAGAATGAATAAATTTAATCACATTAAGGAACTTTATTCACCTCAAAAAAAGAAAAACTTTTTTGGTCTTCATAACATATTAAATGAATTTAGAGATTTTTTTTCTAAACTTAATCAGTCTACTGAGTTAATAAACCCCATAACTGATAAAAAGTCGTTCATTAATAAAAACATAAAAAAATTAAACTGTTCAACAAGTTGAATCATTAGACAGACAAATAACCCTTAATGACATTCAAGTACAAATTAACAAATTAAAACAAAACAAAGCCTCGGGTAATGATGGTATTATCCCTGAAATTTATAAAATTTTACCTACAAAAGCTCTCTCGATTTTACACTCAGTTTTCAGTATAGCCCAAACTAAAAATTTAATTCCAGCATCGTGGAAATATATCTTTATCACTCCTATTCTAAAACAGGATAAAGATCCTACCAAATGCAATTCATACAGACCGATTTCTTTATTAAATACAGATTACAAAATGTTTATGTCTATTTATGCAAATAAACTCAAAAATGTCCTTCCTAGTTTAGTAGACTCTGATCAAACTGGCTTTATTATAAACAGAACCTCATATGACAACATTAAAAGAATATTAACCTTAATAGAATCAGTTAAGAACTTTAAAAATAGCCTAACTATAATTAGCTTAGACATAAATTGTGCTTTCAACACAATAAACTGGGACTATTTATTTATTCTACTGGGAGAACTTAACTTTTCCAAAAATTTTATAAATCTTATTACCCAACTTTACACTGGTTGTCAAGCATATGTCAAAATAGGCTCCTATATTTCACAATTTATAACTATTGAAAAAGGAACCAAACAAGGCTGTCCATTATCTCCCCTTTTATTCACCTTAATTATGGAACCATGGGCTAATCTGATCAGGGATAATACTAACATTAAAGGGTATGATTTGGGTTTTAATGAAACATCAAAAATACAACTGTTTGCGGATGACATCTTGATTACTTTGGGGATAAAAATCCTACCTTGACAGAGTTATTTATTAATATGGACAAGTTTCAGAAAAACTCAGGTCTTAGATTTAATCATAATAAAACACAAATTATTTTAGTTGGTCAAAAAAATTCAACATTCAAGATAATTTTAAGAAATATGTACTTCAACCTCAACAAATAACATATCTAGGTATAATTATTTCTAATAACTTAAAAGATACATTAAAAATAAATTTCAACAACAGTATTCAAATAATAGAATCTCTATCAAGCTCATGGTTAAAAATAAGATTCTCAATGGAAGAAAAGTTTTCACTGATAAAGATGGTTTTACTTCCTAAAATCTTGTATATAATACAGTCTATATCTATACCCCCTACCCATATAGTAATTAAAAAGTTTAATTCTCTCATTAATAAGTTCCTCTGGCATCCAATTAAACCTAGAACTGTATTATCTATCCAAATGTTCAACTGGGATAATGGTGGTATTGCTTTGCATAATCTAGAATTTTATGCTATTTCATCCGTAATTAAAACTATTACTCTTCTTATAGATAGTAAATATTCAGCTAAATGGAAAGATTATATTCTTTGTTTATCTCAAAATCCTAATAATACTTTTGAAATTAATATGTTAAACATAATAAATAATACTTTTATTTGGAGATTGAAATATTTTTTTCATATCATTTCATTCAATTATATAGATCTAACTACATAATTTTAATTTTGAAGTCTTTCAAAAACTTTATTCTTAGACACAAATTATATGAATACTGGATATTTCTTATTTTCCCTATAGCCTATACTCATAATATCATCTTCACTACAGATTATCATAAAATGTATTTATTTAAACAACAGCATTTACTAGTTTGGTATCAAATAATGAATAATAATGAGTTAAAATCGCTTAACATTCTTATTGGCGAGAATAATTTTGATTCATCCTCTTGATTTGACTTACAAGAAGCTAGGAAATATATCAAAGATAAGCTCAATTTTATCCCTTCTACAACTAAAAGAATACTCCCCAGGCTAATGCAGTATTTAATGGTTCTCCTTCAACAGAATGACTCTAATAAAATTAGTCTCTCTCACATATACAAATCAATAAAATCAGACTTAGATATTCATTCAGAAAATTATTGGAAATTTTTTATTACCATTAATAATTCTTATCCTTCAGATATTGATAAATTATGCTTTCTCCAATCAGCTCGTAAAACTACATCCTCACATAAATGGAGAATTTGTACTTGGAGATTTTTGAACAGATCATTTCTTACTCCGTTTAAAGTCAACAAGATATGTAAAGAAAACGTTTTATGCTGGAGATGTAAGAAAGTTACTAATGCAGATTGGGCACACATTTTATGACCGTCATCTTTTAAAGAAATTTTGGGATGACATCAGTAACTTCCTACATGCTATCTTTACAGATAATTTTTCAATCAATAAATCACTTATTTTGTTTAACACTCCAGTTCCAATTGTGTAAATTAAAAAAAACATTCAATTCTGTGGTCTGTTCTATCCATTGCCAGGAAAGAAATCACTAAAAATTGGAAATCCTCTCAAATCCCTTCTTTTCAAAACTTTTAAAGATCTTCTCATGGAAGTCTCTAAATTTGAAATGATGACAGTTAGAGCTAGCTCATCAGGGAACACAACAACTTACAATTATTGGAAAACTATAAATGATCTACTGGTAAACCAGTAAAATGAATCTAGTTTCATTTTTTCTATTTAAATAGCAAACTTCATCCATAGGTAGTGAACACTTTTGTAAATAGTTATGTTTGTTCTTGTTTTTGTATCAATATTTTCTATTTTTATTTATTGTATCAAAAAATCTTATCAGTTATTTTATAACAGCTGTATGTTTTAGTTTTGATCTTAATAAAACTTTTTATCAGTAAAATAATACCAGACTTTAGCGTCTCATATGTCTTATTGCTAAGAAAATGCATGTTGAAGTAAAACCTTTTGTGCTTTTAACTTTTTAGTGAATTAAAGAAATATTTAAAAATTGACCCTGATTTTGATCCTTTGCCCACACCACTATTAATTTTCGATTAGTCAAGAATGCTTAAGAAAAGAAGCTGAGAAGTGTGCTGCACTCTGACAGTGCTCAGTTATGACTTTAATGGCTTTCAAAGCTGATAAAACAGTTTGTGCTCCTACACTTAGTTATTTGAGGGGGTTGTATCTGGTAGTATATGGGGTAGATAAAATTCATTACACTTCAAATAATTATTGTGGGGTTTCCTATTATAACTTTCATTATGAATTCCCAACATTGATGATTCCCCCTCTCAGGCTTCAATCTGGAAGTAAATTTCTGTGCATCTGTATCTTGATCATGTAACAAGCTGGTTATGATCAAAGGCCCAATCATACTCCTCTATGTTAATGACTACCACATTTACCTGAGGCTTGTTCAGATATCAGTAACTAACCTTTATAGATATGAGTTACCTGTATTATAAAAGACTGGAAAGAATGCCTTACTGCCTGTCCTGTTCTCTTAGTACACATCCGGGTATGCATAGAAATGTAAAACCAAGTGCTTTCACCCGGCCTCTGCCAGGCTTTTTCAAGGAATGAATAATTGTACACAACATCCCTTGTGTTTAAATAGCACATTTCAAAATCAGCTGTTCAGCAATTAATTAATAATTGTCAATTCCCTTAAAGTGCTACCTTTACCTCCTTTACAAAAAACATGTTTTTTAAAAAACTCTTAGGTATTATGTTGTGCATAACAAAACAAGTTAAACCAACAGCTCTGATGCAGTCAGAGCCTAGCTTTTCTTAGTTTTAACACAGACCCAATGTTTATGTTGTCGTTTAATCCTGGGGACCTAGTGGAGTCTAGTCTCAATTGCCAATAAAGTTTGCGATATTCTAGACGCGTCTCCCAACTCACTCCTCTTACTTCTGGGGTAATCTGTTCTAGTACCATGAACTTTAAATTCATATTGTTACACTTTTGGGAGTGTTTAAAAAAGGCATTAGTTTCTTTACTTCTAGAGATGTCATACAAATGTTCATATACTCTTTTTCTTAAGGCCCTTTCCGTTTTGCCAATATAAAAACTTAAGCAAAATGTACAGATCCCTAAGTATACCACTCCCTTTGTTGCACAGTTATAATATTTATTAGATCTAACTGTAAATTTCCTCTTGGGTAGATAAAATGTCCCCTGGTTTAACATGGCAGCACACTGGTTACAGTTACCACACTTATAGGTGCCTAGCCTAGTTTTATTAGTGTTCACATTTTCCTTTCTTTCAAAAAGTTCCTTTAAGTTGACCCCTCTTTTTCTTATAAAATGAGGGATCCCAGCAAATAGTTCTTTCAAATCCTCATTTATCCCCAAAATAGGCCAATATTTCAAAATAGCAGCTTCCACTTCATACGCATTACTTGAAAATGTGTACAAAAAACCATTGTCAGTGTCAAAGTTCTTCTTTTGCTCCTTTTGGGCCATTATATTTCTTAATCCTAATAAAAGTGAATATTTGGTTTCTCTATTGTCCAGCACTTCCTGGGTCAAATTGTCAATTAAATCTTCAGGGTATCCCTTCTCTAAAAACAATTTTTTAAGAATGTCAGTTTCATTAAGAAAACTTTCAAGAGAACTGGACATCCTTGAAGCTCTAATGAGCTGTCCTTTAATAATACCCTTTTTTTGGTAAAAAGGATGCCCACTATTAAAATGTAAATATGCGTTAGAAAATGTGGGCTTCCTGAATATTTTTGACTGAAACCTAGAATTCTTATAATCTTTGATTAATGTAATGTCTAAATAGTTTAATTCATTTAAATCAATATCATAAGTAAATCTTAGAAAATTTGTACTAGAGTTAATATTTTCCATAAAAATCTTGAATTCATCCTCTGTGCCACCCCATAATAAACATATATCGTCCAAATATCTTCTGTAGAATTTTATACGCTTGTTCCAAATGTTGGTAAACACAAAATTTCGTTCCCAATAATACAAAACCAAATTAGCGTAAACTGTGGCACAAGGGGTTCCCATCGCAACCCCTTTTCTTTGCCTGTAAAATTCACCATTAAATAACATAAAATTATTATCCAGTATTAACTCCATAAATTCCAACATTAAGTTAATGCTTCTACTGTCCAGTCCTGATTCTGTGGTCAACACCTCCCCAAACCATTCTAGCCCTATGTGGTGGGGGATGCTAGGAAACAATTCGACTACATCTATAGTCACCATCCAAAGCTGATTGTCAAACCATGCATTATCAATCCCTTTCAAAAACTCCCATGAGTCTTTGCAAATGCAAATGTGTTCAATAGTAGAAACAAATTCTTTAAGTTTTTCATCAATAAATCTGGCTAGTGGTTCTGTAATACTCCCCGATCCTGCCACAATTGGTCTAAATTTAAGTGGATCTAACCCTTTGTGCGTTTTCGGGATCCCAAAAATAACCGGGATCTTCGGTTTGTCCACGTAAAGAAAATTATATAAGTTTTCATTAATTACCCCTTGTAGCAGATGGTCATACAGCAAGTAACTAATTTTGGAATGGGCAATGTTAATTTCATTTTTAGATGTTACTTCATACTGTTCCACATCTTGTAACATTTCATAAATGTAAGTGTCATAATCTACTTCATACATCAGTACCACCCCACCCGCTTATCCTGTTTCATAATCCTGCAGCGCTCTTTTTTCAATAATTCCACCAATTCCAATTCCACTAAATCTAGATTGTTAAAATGAGCCTGCTGTGTGTCTTTTTTTATATTCCTTAGATCTTTCTCCACTAGTTCACCAAATATATTCAAAATAGGGTGTGTGGGTGGATTAAAAGTACTAGACCTGGTTAACTTTTGGTCAGTTTTAGGTTTCCCTTTAAACAATATTTTCAAATTTAATTGTCTAATAAACATTTTTAAATCTATTAATGTCTCGGTCACATTAATTGTTTTAAGGGGAACAAAATGTAGACCTTTAGAGAAAAGGCTAAAGTATTCCTGAGTAGGGATCAATTCTGTGTAATTAAAAATAGAAAAATTCTCTTTTCTATAAATAATTTGTTTGTTAGAATCCAATTCTGCTGTTAAATAAATTATGCTTTCCTCTAAACTCGGCTGCGGAAATTGTTCCACGTCTGTTGTTGTCTTGGTACCCTCCCCCTCTGTTGGGATGTTGAAAATCCTGAACCTAATGCTTCCTATCTTTTTCCGCTAACCTTTCACTTCTTCTAGGTTGTTCAACTATATTATTCAAATATTCAGTATTTTGGTTGTTCACTTCCTCTCTCCTACCAGGGGGTACTTCAATACTGTCCTGTTCTCTTCTTCCCCTCCCAGCAGTCGGGTAGACCTTACCATCCCTGTATTCTTGGAGATCCCTATCCAACATTTTTATTTTGCGATTTAAAATTTTGTTGCAGAATTGGTCAACCTCTACAAATACTTTTTCATAGTCTCTTTTAACACTAGAAAACTCCCTATCATTAATCACTTTCTCGTTTAAAGCATTTAATTCATTTAATAACATTTCCGTTTTGCTTTCATACTCCAAAATCATTAAATTTAACATCTCTAATCCAGCATTATCAAAAATGGTGCACAGTTTATCATAAAAAACTGTTCCAGGCTGAACATTATTGGGAAATTTGTAAAACCGCAAACCTTTCGGGATGCGCTTCACTTTTACACATTCCCTTAAATAGTCTATCTCAAGTTGTTTGCTTTTTAAGGCATATAATTTGTCCCTGAAGGTACCAAAACTTCCTTCAATACCTTCGTTACCAAAACTGTTCACAGTACCTTGATGAAAGTAAAAATGTTGGCCAGCCCAGGTATCGAAATTAAAATCCTTCGGTGCTTTGTTAGATCCACTTCCTTGCGGACCTCCTGGTCTCCCTGAACCTGTCGTTAGTCTGTTACTTTGCTTTGTGCCAACAACGGGTTCACCTTTCAAACTACTCCCAGTCAATGTCCAGGAAGGGGTGGCATGCTTGTTACGTATTTCCGGTAACTGTAACTGGTTACACGGCAGCCCCGAATCTCCCTCATTGTTCCTTGCATTAATAGAACTCGACAGTTGAGTTAACAGAGCCATCATCTGATTAAACTCGGCTCTGGTTACAGGACCCTCGTCGATGTTGTCTTTAAGGGCATTAGGTGTGCTCATACAGCTGGACTGCTCCATTCCTTCTGCCATGGATCAAAAACAGAAGCCAAAAACCAAACAAATGAGTAAACTGGTAACTAAAGTAAATCCACAAGCCACAGGACCCGGAGCCAAACTTAAAATCAAAACAGAGTTTAATACACTAACACCACAGACACATAAAACCAAGCGCTTTCACCCGGCCTCTGCCAGGCTTTTTCAAGGAATGAATAATTGTACACAACATCCCTTGTGTTTAAATAGCACATTTAAAAATCAGCTGTTCAGCAATTAAGTAATAATTATCAAATCCCTTAAAGTGCTACCTTTACCTCCTTTGCAAAAACCATGTTTTTTTAAAAACTCTTAGGTATTATGTTGTGCATAACAAAACAAGTTAAACCAACAGCTCCAATGCAATCAGAGCCTAGCTTTTCTTAGTTTTAACACAGACCCAATGTTTATGTTGTTGTTTAATCCTGGGGACCTAGTGGAGTCTAGTCTCAATTGCCAATAAAGTTTGCGATATTCTAGATGCGTCTCCCAACTCCCTCCTCTTACTTCTGGGGTAATCTGTTCTAGTACCATGAACTTTAAATTCATATTGTTACACTTTTGGGAGTGTTTAAAAAAGGCATTTTTTCCCACATACTCTACACCACCGATGTATACAAGCGGGGGAATTTTAACAAAGTCAACAAAATTATAGGGGGTGCAATAGCTATCATACATCAACATGTGGAAGAGGCTGAGGGTGGTGAGGATGAGAATGCTGTTGACCAACCCACAGTGAGGAGACGGAGAAGAGTGTACAGACTCAGAGTAACCTACCAGGGGCTACATGAGATAGAGATAGTGGAGTGCTGTAGGGTGAACAGGGACCTCCTACAGCAAATTGATGAGCTGTGCCGGCCATGCTTGACACACAGAACTAACAGAGGGGATACCAAGGTATGTGTAGGCCTAAGAATACTAGCTACAGTTACCTTCCAAAGACCAACTGGGGATATCATAGAGATTTCACAGGCATCAGCATCCAGGGTACTCCACCAGTTCCTGGATGCCATGTCAGCACATGCCGGTGAGCACGTATATTTCCCCAACACCCGTGAGGCATTGGCCAGCAATATGCATCTCTTCCACCAAATAGCAGAATACCCTGAGGTACTGGGTGCTATAGACTGCACGCACATATTCATCAAAGCACCACCCGGTGAGTGAGGTATGGTCTATATTAACAGCAAGGGCTTCCCCTCCATCAACTGCCAGGTCATGTGCGATGCCCAGGGCATAATAATGAATTTGTGTGCTGGCTGCCCTGGAAGCTATCATGATTCCCACATCTGGCATCTGACACAGCTGTACCAGAGATTTGCCAGTGGGGACATCCCTTATGGTCACCTAGTGGGGGATGCTGGTTATGCACTGGAGCTGTGGCTGATGACACCCATCGGAAATGCACACACACCCAAACAAGAACTCCATAATGAAGCGCACGCACAGACCAGAATTGTAATAGAGAGTGTGTTTGGGATGCTCAACTCACGTTTCCGGAGCCTAGACACATCCAGTGGAGCCAGCTACATGTACTCAAATTGTCATTGTATGTGCCATGCTACACAATATGATCCTGCGGGAAACAGCTACAACAAGAACAGCATGGGGCAGGGCCACACAGCCCCCCCCCCACCATTGCCAAGGCCTGCACAGGCACAGAGTGACTCAGGAGGAACAACCTGAGCCTGCCCCAGTAGGCAAAAGGAGGCATGCCTGGTATGCCTTGACCTTGGCAAAGAGGCAATGCATAGCACATACACTGGCACAGGAGGTACCCAGGGAATGACACCTCTCTCTCTGACTCACACATACAGTAAAAGGGATGCCAAACATGACACTACCTGTGTTCAACCATGTATAGGGAGTGTAGTATGTGCATCTGACATAGGCAGCCCTCCAGCATCATCCTCAATACTGGCACACCCACAAAGTAATTCACTCTCCTTACCAATTGCCGAATGGAGTAGTGTGTGTTGTTACTTGTATCTTTGGTATTGATGTGAGCATACAAGGGAATCGGGTGGCTGAATGGGATGCCAGCAGAAAGTAGACACCTATATTGGCAGCATGAGCTCTGTAACAAATACTGGTGTCACCATAGTAGCCAGTACTACACATGGTGACAAAACCCACTGCAGGAAATGTGCTGGGCCACATGTGTATCCATATGATACACACATGCCAGTCAGGGCAGTTCACATACCCAACAACAGTCTCAGCCAGCAGGAAAGGTGTAGACAAACACAAACATAGGCTGTGTTAAGGCATCTGAATGATGGTTATGGATAACCTCCCCCCCAGGCCTACACAGACAGACTACAGCAGGTCAGGCAGTGGGATGTTAGTTCTGACAGGTAGGAAGTCAGAAACTGATATGTAGGTCAATCAAACCTAAGAGCTGTAGTACACTGATATGCCTCTAGTCAGCATAATAAGTTAGAATACAGAATGAAATGGAGTACCTGACATACCAGTACAGTCATAGCAAATGTGTCAGGTGTGCCCCCTCCTCCAATCCTGTGAAGAAATTTAGAAACAGTCAGGTGTGCCCCCTCCCCCAATCCTGTGTAGAAATGTAGAAACAGTCATGTGTGACCCCCCCCAATCCTGTGTAGAAATGTAGAAACAGTCAGGTGTGCCCCCCCAACAATCCTGTGTAGAAAGGTATAAACAGTCAGGTGTTCCCCTCCCCAGTCCTATGTAGAAATGTAGAAACAGTCAGGTGTGCCCCCCCCAATCCTGTGTAGAAATGTAGAAACAGTCAGATGTGCCCCCTCCCCCAATCCTGTGTAGAAATGTAGAAACAGTCAGGTGTGACCCCCTCCCATCCTGTGTAGAAATGTAGAAACAGTCAGGTGTGCCCCCCCACAATCCTGTCTAGAAAGGTATAAACAGTCAGGTGTTTCCATCCCCCAATCCTATGTAGAAATGTAGAAACAGTCTGGTATGCCCCCCCATTCTGATGTAGACACATTGTAACAGTCAAGTGTGCCCCCCCAATCCTATGTAGAAATGTAGTAACAGTCAGGTGTGCCCCCCTCCAATCTAATGTAGACATGTAGTAACATGTATGTGTAGGTATAATACCAGTGGGGCACAGATGACCTGAGGTGGCCAAGGTAGCACGATAGATTGTAGCATTTCTACAATATACAGGTATGTGTGTGTTAAGTTGGTGTGTGTTTCATATTGTGTGAGAGTGGTCAGTATGTATGCATGTTGAGGTCTGACCTGGTGGCCATTGCCCACTACTGCCAATTACAGGGCCAAGTCCTCACAACTGCAGTGCCAAAGACAATGCTCCCCAGTATAACACATGATAGCAGTAAGTCCTTGTAAATGTTTGGCGGTAATATGTGTCACCATCTGAAAGATGGACATGGCATGAAGAGAAAAGTACCCCAGACATACAGACCCCAGACACAGAGTATATCATGTGTATCTGTGAAATGGACACACCCTTAGAATTGTACACACAGGTATGCATCACATTATCTGGGCTTGTAGTAGGGAATACTGATGTTGTCTGGCCAAACACTTGCAGTTCACAAAGGTGATAGGACTGATGTATTGGGAAATGGCTGATGTCCCTGCACAAGCCAGCATACTGGAATGCCCCATGCATATATGTGAGTCAGATGCAAGTATTATACATAGCACACATGCACTCAGCTCACCCAAACACCACCCACAGGTACCTCTCCAGTCTTATCCCCGCTGTTGGGAATGGTACAATATGACCCACACCTGAGTATGGCAATAGCGAACGAATGCAGCATGCAGTTCAGGTGTCCCATGCAGGTGTATCCCTAGCTGTAAGCAGCACCCTGCCAGCATCCACACCACCTGATCAATACTGATAGAAAGTATTGGCATGAACACCTAGTACACCTACCCTGTCACCCCAGGGAATATACTGTATGGCAGTCTGGGACTGTAGGACTGACAAAATGCAATGGCCTGCTGCAGCTGGCCTGCATCACCACCAAATGGCCTACAGGCCTCTGCCAAAGGCCTGTGTCTCACCCGTACTACCAATGTATGTTATGTCATGGACACCCAAATAACAACATAACACACTCCACATAAGCCATATGCAAGGCCATGTGGACAAACCACAGTAACATGTCCACCATGTCCCACTGCTTGAACTGTGGACCAACACCAAAATACAGCTGTGATGAGGTGATAACTATATCAGAGAATGTATGCATAATTTATGGAGGAGGATAGAATAATAGAGGGGGGGTGGGAGCATGGGCAGCATGAAATGTGCAAAGTCCGATACATAGCCATGTGCACATACTATCCCTGGCTGCAAACACAAAAATGGGTGGCTACAAACCTGCCCATATACCACAATAGGGGGTATTGCCACAGCAAGATAAGGCCATACTGTCACGTCGATGGATATACAAGTATGGGACCCTCTGCCATCACTGTACCAAGGTGCTGAACTGGATACACAGGCTGAGCAGCAAGTGTCCGCAGCTCCCCCTCCAGAACGGCATACCATTCCATGAATATGTAGGCATTTGACCATAATACTTGACACGGCTGCATTCACCCTGTGTTCCCCAGGACATCACTGCAAGCAAAAATGTCCAACTGACAGTACTTGAGGACATAAAACATCACAGTGTATAACAGTACACATGTCTGAATATCTCTGCTAACACCAGTACCATGTAGCAGAAGCAGCACAGACACAATCACTTACAGTGCACACTATCCCTTGCACAGTTTTACCCCATATTGCCAACTGATGTACAGATATTCTGCAGACACAGTTTGTTAGCTGTAGGTGAGAACCCAGAGGTCTGCACTGGAGTACAGACTACCTGGAATGGATCCACACATTCAATACAGAAGGGCATACTGGGCACACACACTTAGAAAAATGAAGCCCATGTCTGCCAACAGTGGACCATACATATCTGACAGTTGCAGATGTTAGTGCATACACTCCTCAGTATGCACCAGTCATGCTTTGCGCACACATTGGATAGGAATACACACATATATCCAAGGACAGCACACTATAATATGCCAAAAGTACATATGCATACATGTGTGGAAGAGAGTGAAAGTGACAACGAGCCTTCCATCATGAGGGCTGTCCCACCCAGCACACAGCCAAATGGCTACAACCACATGATGTGTAAATGTCACTCACTGTAGAAATTAGCCACTGGTGTCCCTCAGCATTAAAGACTCTGTGGTGCAAGTGCTAGCTGTGCAACATGACTGTACAAGGCAGTAGTCATTTAGCAGTTGTATACACGTACCTGCGGATTATAAACCTGCGTGTGCCTACCTCTAGATGAATGGGTTATGGCCCATGCACACACACTGCCCTCCCGATAGCCCTACTATGACAAGCCTGCTGATGTCATTCAGTTTGAAATACACCTTTGGGAAAGGCATAGCCCAGTAATCTCTGCGGCGTGTCCTATTATCGTGTAATGCTGTAGTGTGGTAAACTAGTTAGGTAGGAGTTCTAATCCCAGATATGGCAAGTGTGTGTGTGTGTGTGTGTGTGTGTGTGTGTGTGTGTGTGTGTGTGTGTGTGTGTGTGTGTGTGTGTGTGTCACTGTCTGTGTAGGGAGCAATGCTTTTTAGGCTAGTCACACTCACAAGTCAAATGCCCTACTTTGGCAAGGCTACTGATATCATTCACTTTGAAATACACCTTTGGGAAAGGAGTTGCCCAGTAATCTCTGTAGTGCATCCTATACGTAATGCTGTAGTGTGATATACTTGTTAGGTAGGAGTACTAATCCCAGGCATGGTAACTGTGTATGTGTGTCTTTGTGTGTGTGTGTGTGTGTGTGTGTGTGTGTGTGTGTGTGTGTGTGTGTGTGTGTGTGTGTGTGTGTGTGTGTCACTGTCTGTGTAGGGAGCAATGCTTTTTAGGCTAGTCACACTCACTACATTTCAAATTCCTTACTTTGGCAAGGCTGCTGGTGTCATTCACTTTGAAATACATCTTTGGAAAAGGAGTAGCCCAGTAATCTCCATGGCACATCCAATAAATGTGTAATGCTGTAGTGTGATAAACTAGTTAGGTAGGAGTTCTAATCCCAGACGTGGCGTGTGTGTGTGTGTGTGTGTGTGTGTGTGTGTGTGTGTGTGTGTGTGTGTGTGTGTGTGTGTGTGTGTGTGTGTGTGTGTCAGTCAGTCACTGCCTTTGTAGGGAGCAATGCTTTTTAGGCTAGTCACACTCGCTACAATTCAAATGCCCTACTTTGGCAAGGCTGCTGATGTCATTCACTTTGAAATACACCTTTGGGAAAGAAGTAGCCCAGTAATCTCCATGGCACGTCTTATAACTGCGTAATGATGTAGTGTGATAAACTAGTTAGGTAGGAGTTCTAATCCCAGACATGGCAATTGTGCGTGTGTGTTTGTATTTGTGTGTCTCTGTCTGTGTAGGGAGCAATGCTTTTTAGGTTAATCACACTCACTACAATTCAAATGTCCTACTTTGGCAAGCCTGCTGATGTCATTCACTTTGAAATGCTCCTTTGGGAGAGGAGTAGGCCAGTAATCTCCATGGTGCATCCTATAACTGTGTAATGTTGTAGTGTGTTTAAACTAGTCAGGTAGGAGTTCTAATCCCGGACATGGCAACTGTGTGTATGTGTGTGTCTCTGCCTGTGTAGGGAGCAATGCTTTTTAGGCTAGTCACATTCACTACAATTCAAATGCCCTACTTTGGCAAGCCTGCTGATGTCATTCACTTTAAAATACACTTTTGGGAAAGGAGTAGCCCAGTAATCTCCATGGTGCATCCTATAACAGTGTAATGCTGTAGTGTGATATAGCACTTTGGTAGGGGTTCTATTCCCAGACATGGCAAGTGTGAATGTTTGTGTGTGCGTTTCTTTGTGTAGGGTGAAATGCTTTTGAGGCCATTACAGTCACTACAACCTCCATTGACCTACTTTGGCAAGCCTGCTGATGTCATTCCCAGTGAAATACACCTTTGGGGAAGGAGTGCACCAGTAATCTCCATTCCCTGTCCTATAACAGCATAATGCTGTAGTGTGATATAGTAGTTTGGTAGGGGTTCTGTTCCCAGACATGGCAAGTGTGGATGTTTGTGTTTCTTTGTCTGTGTAGGGTGCAGTGCTTTTGAGACCATTCACAGTCACTACAACCTCCACCGACCTTCTTTGGCAAGCTTGCTGATGTCATTCCCAGTGAAATACACCTTTGGGGAAGGAGTACTCCAGTAATCTCCATGGTGCGTCCTATAACCGAGTAATGCTGTAGTGTAATTGACTAGTTAGGTAGGAGTTCTAATCCCAGACATGACAGGTGTGTGTGTTTGTGTTTGTCATTCGTATGCTGTGTGTAGGTGGCTGTGGGTGTGTAACAACTGGACTCATTGTGGAGTGGGTTTTGCAAATTTTTTATATGGTGGCCATATTATATGTCACATTGTCCACCTTACAAGGATAACAGATGTGAAATAGCCGAGAGGCTTGGGTGCCAATCCATACCCCTACATGTGACATCAAGGCTTGGCGAACAAAGTTAGCAAACCTTGTATTACCCAGAGAACACTCTCAACCCATGTTTCATACAAAAACACACTTGCCTAGGCAACAACTGCTCTGTTGGTAGTACCCTGCATATTGCCCACAGATAGTAACCATGGTGTGATTGCAGTGGACTACAGAGGGCATGGCACCCTGTCCATCAGTAGAATAGGCACGTACATGCAGACAGTGTGCCTTCACTATGTTCCCCACTGGATGCCTGCAACACTTGTGGTGCCATCAGATGTGACCCACAAAGGACATACCATGCCTTAAACACATGCCCTCTATGGACAGATGCCACTGACATCAGGGAATACCTGTAACATGCTATCAATGTAGGTGCAGGGTCAAGCTGCTGTCCATTACCAGTTCCCGCCACATGAGGCCAGGACTGGCACATCTGATGATAACAATATGTGTACACAACATGGACCAGGCACCCCAGGTACAGTTCCACATGTCGCTGTACATGCATGTGGGACGTGTGCACATCCCAGACACCATCCATGTCATGGACTAAAGAACACATACATGGCAAGCATTGCACAGCAATGGCCACACACGATAGTTACCCAGGTGACTGGATGGTGAATACAATACCCACCTGTGTGGGCCAATCCAGACACTACTCCACTGAGCCACACTGCAGACCATTGTTATGTAGCCTGATGCCAAGGTATACCCTTCACCTAGCCTTGTATAGCCTTCTGGCACAGTCAACCACTGCATACCCGTGAAGCAATGCACCCATGCATGTCAGTGCTGGCATCCTGTGTCTCTGTGTGTGGTGTATGATGCTTTCGGCCACATTCACACTTGCTACAACTCCCATTGGCATACTGAAGCATGCTGTCTGATATTAGACACCTTCACATACCCTTTGCCCATATAACCTCTGGATAACTCCTGTGGTGCATGTGATACCTGCGCATTACTGTATTGTGGCAAACTAACTAGTTAGGAAGTGTATTCCTGACCCTGCCAAGTGTGTCAATGTGTGTGAGTCCCTAAGAGAGTGTAGCTGTGTTGACACTGACACCTGTTCATGTGGAAAGGCACTTGCACTGCACCTACCGTGTCACTACCATATCACTGTTGCAGATGTCACTCACCATCACATATACGTTTGGACAGTTCCTCAACATGTAAGCTATGTGGCACATGCAATAACTGCATAGACATGTGATAAAAATACATAATCAGTCGGGTTTGAAACCCCATACTGGTAGATGTGTGACACAAGCATGCTTAGGTTTTACTCTCCCATCCCCTCCCTGACCTACTTTGTCTCTGTCTCTGTCACTCCCTCTCTGGATGTGGAGAACTACACCTGCTTTTCTTAGGCAGCAGCTTGTGTTTTGTAAGTGATGCTCATGATCAGCTGATGGCCTCTGCATGAATTGCAGCCCTCCTCTAGCTGATTGCATGTGGAACAGCTGTGGTAACATTCCCATAGCCAATTACATGGAAACACACTCTAATATCTAGAAACATCATGTTGGTGTTGGGCCTTTTCATTCACTGTGAGCAGGACCATGATCTGGTGTTTGGCAAACAGCATCACAGATGGATTTTGGATTTACCTCTTACAACATACACTGTGGAAACAGGCCATCACACAGGAGGGGGGTGTGCCTGACATGACTACAGAATGTAAGTGTTGCTATTCTGTATTTGGAGTTATGTCGGTTTAACAGGCTGTGTGTGGATATGGCTGGTCTACATGCTTTAATACCTGTCATGACAGTGCTATGTTTTTGACGAAACTCCCATCTGTAGGGTCATCTGCAGACTGGGCAGTATGTGGAGGCTTTTGTTTCTTGTGTTACTCACAGAACACCTATCTGAAAATTTCAGAAGCATAGTGTGAGGATTGCAGTCAGTACAGGGTGACAGCCCTGAAAGTTACTGACTTCATATCCCTCATAAAACATATGTCACAACAAACCCTGGTATGACAGTAAATGTATGAGGTTATCACAGCAATATGCCAATATTGGGGTAGTGTTTGTAGCTCCAGCCATAAGTCTGTCAACCTTTGTAAATGTCATGCAGTAAGAGGTGCATATGTCCTGTACACCATTATTTATTGACAAATACTTGATAACAAGCCAGCCAGATATCAGACTGCTAGACATGTTATTTATAGGAGGGGGGTGTTTCTGAGGACATAGCTTGGCCATTCTGCGGTTGTGTGTACAGTACTGGGGTCTGTGTACTTAGGGTGATTGTCGACAGTATGTGTATTGCACATAAGTACCTTGGGCTTTGCACAGACTGTTGTAGATGCCATTGTTGTCTGTCCTGTTCTATCTGATGTTACATGCTGCCCCAGTGTATGGTACCCTATTGGCTCACATGTCTGTAGGCCCAGACACACACGTGTCCCATACCACAGACAGCCATCGGACCACACAATGCCATGACCCAGTGTATGTAGGGTCAGTGTGTGAGTGGCACATATGAGGATGGTGTTTATCAGACAGTCCATGTATTGTCATATTAAGCTTGTGTACCATATGTGGCTGTGGCTGTGTCTACATTGGTTGTGGGTATGGACTTTCACACAGGTGTCTGTTACTCTGTACTGTGACATGCATGTAGAGTCTTCTATAATCACAGGTACATGTGTATTCCCCCATACAAAATGCAGTCCAGTGTTGTGGTAGTCTGTCTGTAGTTTGCACAGTGCTTTGTGACATGCCTAGCAGCCTAGTGTAATTACCCAGTGTGCTATGTCCAGTTATTTGCAAGACATGCTGCTGCCAGGCCACCATAACTGTTGTGCATTTCTGACAAAGCAGTCGGATTCTGTACAGATGTATGTCACTAACTACTGGGTAGTATGTGGCCATGTGACCCCTGCACCACCAGGTTGTATGTGTCAGGACAGACTGGCGTGTGTGTATGCATAAACTGTGTGGGCATATGTAGTCCAGTATTTATGTGATATACCCATGTACATATACATATGGATGTCTACATATATATTGACAGTAATAGGTATATCTGAATAGATATGTATGCACATATAATTATAGATATCTATCTTTATATATATATATATATATATATATATATCAATCAACATAAATAGGTATATCTGTACACATAGGATGTGCATAAATATATATCAATATATATATATATATATATATATATATATATATATATATATATATATATACATCTCTCTCTCTCTCTCTCTATATATATATATATATATATACACACACACACACACACACACACACACACACACAAAGAGATCTACACATGGCCATATATATGATGCACTATACAGATGTGTAGACAGACATATGTATGAATATACATATGTATGTACATGTAGATATATATCAACATATGTATATGTATATATCCATATTCCTGTCATGTGTAAACATCACGGCTGTGTATACCTTCCCAGATGCATCTCACCATATGTATCTGATATGTGTACATTATGATATAACAACATATATGATGCAACAGTAATATCAATAACAAGTACTACGCAATTGTGGAAGTAAAATCAATTGTTCAATAGTAATCAATATGTGTATTGACAGATATATTGGAAAAAACAACAACTGTCTTCACAGTGGTCATGGTGTAGTGGTTAACTGTTGTGACTGTTGTGTACAGGGTCATGGGTTCAAGACCTGCGAGGGCTGTTTATTTTGTTGCTGGGCAGAACAAGTGCTGTCGGATACAGAATGGTTAAGGCAGTTTTGAGCAGTTTTAAGCAGGTTTGCACGGGTGTGCACGAAGCTTAGTGGTGCTAACATATGGTTAAACGTATGGGTGGTTACACTGTGTGGGCTTCGCTTACCAGTGCGCAAATCTGCTTAGCTGTTATATTGGAGCAATGTTGACACCTGCTAAGCATGGCTTAGCCCTGGTAACCAGTTCTCACCACCCAGTCTGATAACATAGCAGGGTAATGACATCTTTAATAAGTGTATGTAATGCCATGTACAATACATGCGACTATGTACTGTCATTACAGTAGCAAGGGGCATGAGTGTCATGTCTGGGACACACAAGTATATGAGACCTGTACAGCACTATTATCTATGTAAATGTGTTACATACAGGGGTAGTAACCCGGGGTACGTCCTGTCACACTGGAATGTAGTGTATCATGGTGGTACTACTGTTGACAGTGCTTTTCCAGGCAAGAGTAGATTGCTAAATGTAGTACTGACAACAAGCACACCTGCAGGCATAACTGGACTCTGAGGCCTCCCTGTTGTGTTCCTGGTGTGTGAGCTGTGTTACAGTATATAGCCCCTACTGGATAATGATCCAACATGTGGAATGTAACTGCAGACTACCGTCTGTACAGCACATGTTAGTGAGAGCTTCCAACATGTAGTTATGGCATACATATTGTTGTCAAATGTCTGTTGACACACACACCCTAATGTATAGCTACTTGCTAAGCTGATGACTGTCAGTCCCTATACAGATGCACAGATGGCAGGTATCCAGCTGGGACATGTACAGGCAACCTATGCCTGATTGACACTGACATGTCTGCCCAGTTGTGTAATGGTTGGCACATATAGGAGACAACACCCTGTACACAACACATGCCACAGGTACCTCCACTACACTATCACAGTCAACAGAACATGCTTGGGTACAGATCTCCATCACAGACACTAACCATGTGTTGTAATGCATGTTGCGTACATGTCAACTGGATCACCTCAGTGGCCATGTGCAGGAGGCACCCAGAGGATTGGCTGATGCATGTTACTCTCACCCTGAGGGTCACTACTTCGATGTCTGTCGATAGATTGCCTGCTGGCATATGGCAGGTGGCATGATACCACTGTATACACATCCCCTTCACAACCCATCACTCCATAATCAATAGCCAGGTACACAGCTATGACCACATGCAGCAATGCACCCCAGTACTGACACATGTGTACATGTGCATTACTGAGGATAGCAGTGTCTGTGAGTTAGTATACCTGTAGTTGGGAATTCCATGAGGGCCTTCACAACCACCGCAACACCCATTGCCATAGTTAGTTGTGGCTGCTGCTGTATCGGACATTACATGTACCCTGTTATGTTCCTCTCCCTACTGGCTACACGAGCCTTGCAGTACCAGCACAACAGTGTTGTACAAATGGGTTGTTAGGCATGGGATATCCATTGAGTTCTGGCAAGTGTGTATATGTGTGCATGTCTGTATATCTGTAGGGTACAGCATTCCGATGCCATATACTCCTACTACAATACGCATTGCCACACAGTAGTACAGATAGTGTTGTTGCTTCCCATAGGTGAGGCATGACAATGCAACACCCTACTATGCTTGTGGCATGTGCATTAGTTACATATCCTGTAGTACCACTGTTGGGATATACAATGGGTTGTATCGCGTTTGTGGGCATTGTGTGATGGTGGGTTTGTCAGAGTGTCATCATGGATTCCAGGGAGTACAGTATTCACTGGGGGATGTGGGTGCTGTGTACACTGTCATTACACCATGGTACACCCGGTATATGTCCCATGTACCACTTTATAGTGACCAATGCCACCATCAGCCATACAGGTAACTGATACCACAATCCAGTCAAGTTATGCATGTGCTGTGTGCAGCCTACCTGTAACACATTGGACGCATGGACAAGTTAGTTAGCACAGATAAGCACAGGTCCCTCGGATGTGTGTCTGCCTGTTATGTGTCTGTTAATGTGTATATGATGATATGTCACACTATGTATTGTCCATATACAACCATTACATTCCCCATTAGCATACTGTACATGTCTGGAGATGTTCTGCATGTAACATGTAACTTGGAACACACCTCACCCTAAACACTGTGTGGTGTGTGCAATGGAAGCCACACATTTCAGTAGCATTACATACCTAGGTAGGGGTCTAGTCCCAGTGTTGCCAAGTAAGAGTGTGCATGTATGTGGATGGGTCTACATCAAGTTGCAGATTATACATGTCCCAGTGGGTCACCTGTCCATGTGGCACAGGCAATAACTGTTATACAAACCTGTGACGTGTTCAACTGTACCCCGGATATGTCACAGCCATGGTGTCACTACAGTGCCATACCCCTTGTGGAATATGACTGCAGACCATCCTCCTGCTGACACATGTACACCTACAACACAAAAGGATAACGTTATGGAGACCACAATCAACAAGTGTTACTAACAGCTGTAATGCATCATTGCTGGATGGCTGCACTACCTGACATGTATGCATTAAACATTACTCCTGACAACATGTTACACTGCAGTACTTTGGCACACTGTAGTACAGTCACCGTGTGCATCAGAACCATATTAGCCTGTCCCTGCATTGATGTTATGGATGACAGGGATGTGCACAGGTATCATCATATGCACAGGGTGTGTTGTTAGTTTGCCAGAGGCCGAGAGTGGGTTTTACATTTGACACCATGCGTGTGGGTGAGGGGTGTAATGAGTTGAACTGGGCATGATGATGTGGTGTGTTTAGGTATGGGGTTGCCCTAGATGTGTTCGTATAGTGTGTGGGTATGCATGCACACAGTTCTGCCATGTGGCTGCCCTATACAGGTGTTTATGGACAGCTGCAGACCATACCTGGCAGGGTGTGCAGTTCACCACCTCCGGCCAATGACATGTGGACTGTGCCTGACAGGGGTTCCATGGGCATGTCCAGGTACAGGCCTCAATGTGCTACTCTCCCCTGATGATGACAGATGTCCTTTGGAACCAGGTCCCTCCTGGGACTGGCCAGGACCATGTGCTCATGGCCTGCTGCGGTGTGGTGTGGACAGCGCCCCTCCTGCAGTGCTGGGGCTAGTACTGTTACTATGGGAGCAGCTTGGTGTCCTAGCATGTTCACATTGATCGCCAGCTGTTGGTATTGCTGGCCTACGTCCATGTGGCCATCACCGCACTCCCACCACATATTCAAGCACGGACAAACCATGGTCGATGAGGCCCATCATGTCACCAAACCCTCTATCCATGACACAGTAGGCATAGATACCACACTCTCCTGTGCACTGCCACCAACCGCCAGCTGTCCCTCTGCTATGGCCACTGGTGATGGAGTATGTATAGGCACTGAAGCTGTGTGTTGGGTTGGGGTGGCTAAGAGGGGGATGTCAGATGATGGTGCTGTTTCAGCCCCTGACAACCCCACCTGTGCCTTAACAGTACTATCATCATCTTCAGTGCCTGTATAGACACTGACATCAGATTGCATGCAGGAGGGACCCTGACCCACCTTGCCACCTGTGGGGAAAACAAGAAATGCACTTTAAGACCTGTACAGCATTGCATAATAGCACACACACACACACACACACACACACACACACACACACACACACACACACACACACGCACACACACACACACACACACACACACACACACACACATATACCACCTTAATACCTACCTGTCCGTGACTTTACAGACAGTCCCACGTTTATTCCCATACATTCCCCATCCTGCATCACACTTGGTAATATACACTCATTAAGACCACTCATTAATGTATCATTCCTCTAAATGCCTGGACAAGTGATAACACAAGACCTGTTACTCCATTACCTTGTTGACCTGAGTGGAGTGGTTTTACATGGCCTCACTGTTGTCATTCAGTGTTCACCCTGTGTATGTCTGGACATCGTGACCATGGCCCCTATATGTGAGGGGCTACTACATTTACTCCATATTTTCACGCACTGGAGTGTCATGTGTAAGTATTGCTCAGTACATGCCAGATATGCTGCTCTATCAAACTGTCATGTGACAACTGTAATATATGGATACACTCCCTGGTGTTGTCTAGTAATTCCCAAATGCATCTGTAGTGCTGCATATGTGGGTTGCCAGTCACCTCTGCAGAATGTGATATTAAGGGTATACCTGATGTCTACTTTCCCTCCCAGTGCATGTTCCATGCTACATACCTTATTATACTGCTGTCCTGTGATTACATATCAGACAAGTATTCCTGGTGTGTCATGTGTCAGTCCATGTCCATGTACTGCCCGATCGCAAAGGGAAGTACTGCTGCATGAACAACCCCACAATCACACATGCGCATACATGGACACCCACAGAAACACACACACACATGCACATACACATCCTACATGCATCAAACTCCCTCCACTTCACCAGAGTGACCCTACAGACAAAATAACCACCCACCAACAGACACACACACACACACACACACACACACATACAGGTGAGGTTGCACAAAGATAGTACACACAGTCCTCCTATTACCCATCTGTCAACATGCATAACATATGGTACACAACAGCATCCAGTGCAGCTATAGTCAATCCATGCTAGCAACAGTATACATGTGTGTGATGCATGGGCTGTGTTAGTAGGTGATGCCCCTTCCCCTGGATACCACTGCACCTATGTACAAAGTATTTCTGTGCAGCTGTTCTGCACCCTGCCATGTACTGTGCACCAAACCTCACAGGTGTACAACCTATTGCTGAATGTGTAGTACTGTGTCAGTTATGTCAGCTCTAATGCTCACAACACCTATGTTTTTCAGCAACACATACCTGGGATGATATGTGGACAGATGTCATTTGTGAATGCCTGATGTCTGGTTTACAGATCTCAACATCAGCGGACCATATATGACCAATCCAGTACTATTACACTGACAACCGTCAAACTATTTCATGGCTATGGGGAGTGTACTCACCCTTATTGATATGATGCACCCTTCCTTGATCTGCCATGGGACCACATCACCACATATATTAACAGTACATGAGCCCGATATGTGACATATGTCCTGGGCATTCACATGCATTGTCTATGGAATGTGTTAGATGTGTGGATGCTGACAGCAATGCATACATTCCATGTGTGCACACCCTTATCATGACGGTTTGTTGCACCTATTGTTATCTGTACTACAGCAGTCACTATTCCTGGCAGGGATATACTAGCATGGGCCATCTGCATTTGCCAGTGTATGGTCAGTCTGCCCTACACATGTCCCCCAAATTTGCATGATTGCAATGTTTACTCATGCGCACATCCCTTGGTGTTCGCACACTGCCATCACTATTGCTGTGGGGGTAGGGTTACATCTGCCACAGTTCCTGAACCTGACTGTGTGCAGATACAGCCATTCTTAGCATCCTTAGGATCCCTGCTAGAGTGCACTGGTGTGTCATGCTGACACCCTTTCCCCACCTTCAGCCATTTTGCAGATGCTTGACAAATAAGGTCTGCACATGTGTCAGTTTGCAGTGTCCCATACACTGAACAGCAAGTGTTACAGCCTAGTCCCAGCTAATAATGTGGACCACAGTGATACGTTATGCCATAGTGTACATCTGTAACAGTTGCCATTGTAATACTGGTATATACACTGTTGTTGCACTGTATACGGGTGATGTTTCACACATGTCCCTACTGTAGGCCATGTGTCCCACCATTATGTTAATCCCTGTGGACACATTTCGCAATGACAGGATGTTAGTTATCTTGCAGGTGTCTGACATACCCTTCCAATACCCCATCATGGTCACCACTGTGATGCAGTGCATTTAACAGCAACAATACGTGAACATGTACAGCATGCATTCTGGGTAGATGTGTTAGATATGTGCATGGAATATACCATAGCCATTACATGCCTGGTGTATTTGCAAGCATCCATATAAATCATTCTCACCAGCTACAGGCTGCTGCCTTGGTGGTATACCGGAGGGACCTACATAAGTGTGTGAGAGATGCAAAGACAGTGGCCACACCTGTGGCATTGCTACAGGATGGGTGCAGCATTACAGTACATTAACAGTACATGTCCACAATACTACCACATATGCACATCTGTTTATTACCACTATGCTGCAACAAATTATATATATGACATGTCAGATATGCGTGATCTACCTGTACAGATGTGGATGCATACACAACAGTGGTCTTCTGATGTGCCTTGTGGCCTTACCTGCACACTCCTCAGCTGGTGTGTGGGTAGCACCCACCTCCACAATGGTGTTTGGCAGTTGTTGGCTGTGCAGATGGGCAGGTGCCACGAGGCTGGCGAGGAGCTCCTCAACACGTGTCAGGGGGAATGGATGGCATGGCCCTCCCCTGTTGTGAGATAATCCCCCTGGACTGCAGCAGCACGCCGACGGGCATTGCGAAGCAGATCAGAACAATGATGCCAGACCTGCTCCTAACTGCAGTTATGCAGTCCGACATCATTGATACTGTGGACTAGGTCATTCCACAGGGCAATCCACTCCTACTGCTCATGGGTGGCCCGGCATAACAGGACAGGGTAGTGCTGGATTTGGTAGTTCAGCACTATGTCATTTTCAGCTGCTGAATAAGCAGGGCGGTGTCCATGTGACATCTTGCCTGAAAAACATAAAGATGTTAACTGGTCTGAGCAACTCATATAGCAAGGTTACCATAGTTCTTAATACACATCTCTGTCACCCCCCCCCCACCATATCAGCGACAACAAATCGTACACACAACTCAACAGGTATAGCTACAGCTTACTTACCAGTGGGACATATATTGTATTATACCACACTTTATGCTATGTGATTGTAGCCATGTTCCCTGTGTAGACACTATCATTGCTGGCCTGTTATGGACTATTCATCTGCATGCCATTGTCAGGGCCACTATGGTTCCATATATGCCTGTGGTATGCTTGCTATGTGATTGCTGCACATCTGACATTCTGTGTTATTGGGAATATCTATGCATGCAGCTGGATATGTTCTGGGATTATGTAGACTATTACTACCCACATATGTTCTATAACAGTGACACAATAGCATGTTTAGGGAATATTTGCCAGCAGAACCACCTCACCAAACTCATCTGGCCATATTACCAGACCACTTCACATGTGAGACCCACCATGGAGCCTCCTCATGTACTGGTCCAGCAGTACCTTCAGGTGGAACCACCTTGGGGATGTTGCCCCCCCCCGGGCACACACAAACATCATCCTGTCCCCCGAGGTCAGGTCTAGTAGGCTCCACAGACACATGTGGGATGTGCTACATCACCTTGAGGCATCCAGTACACATTCACAGGGTCCACATGTTCCTCCTGCTCAGCCTCCAGGCTAGGCACCTTAAGGAACATGGACTGCTCTTTTGAGTAGCAATGGGTGGGAGTCTTGTTCCCATTGTTTCCATATTGGGGCCCATGGGGCTTCCACATCATAGACCACACACACACCATCCAGGGTGTTTACCCACCACATGTGTCATATACCACCCCTGTAGGCTGCCTGCTACATCTGCCAACCTGGACCACCTCCACAAATATACCTGCCATACTTCCCCATATTCCTATTCCCTGCTTCACAGATAAGGGTAACGTGGTCCCAACAAGGGGTTCACATGTGACATACCCATCCATGTTGCACACACTTACAGCTGTATATATCTGTGTGTATTGCTATTTGTGCTGTTCCCTCACACATAGCATGCAGCACTGTGGTGGTAATATAGGGGACATGTATTTACATACATATATATGTGTGTGTGTGTGTGTGTGTGTGTGTGTGTGTGTGTGTGTGTGTATATGCATGTGCATATAGATATATATCTATATATGTGTAGATATATATGATGTATATATGTGTTTATATATATGTCTACATACGGGTATCTGTATATCTGTGGACATACATGTGTATATATATATATATATATATATATATATATATGTGTGTGTGTGTGTGTGTGTGTGTGTGTGTGTGTGTGTGTGTGTGTGTGTACATAGGTACATTCAGACATCAGGTCCACAATCTCAAAACACCTTCCTGCACAACTGCACTGTTCTGCCTTGCTACAACACAGACAGGTGCCACATACGGACACAACCTAACATTAGGGGGGTATATATAGGGCCAGATTGCAGGTTTACCCTATTATACCTATGGCATTTCAGCATGCTACAACACATGTTAACCTGAGTGTCCTGAAAGTGGTGGGCCGTGGAACCCATGTGTCCATCATTATGGCATTACTTCCACCACCAGCTGTTGGTCACAGTAATATACATCTCTTCCATTACACACCACACACTATATTGGCATACATCTTGTCAGTCGGTGCTGCTCTACACAGTTGATTGGTATGGCCCACTACCCACAGGGGCAGACTCTTAATGTCCATAGCTGTTGTTCAGCTGAAGATCATTGCAACAGCAACACTTGATGGCACATGTATATCATTCCACATCATCTACCCCGGTATTATGGATCAGGTACTACAGTCAATTACATGCATATATTCTTCATATACCTGTTGTAGAGATGAGGTCTGTTGTGGATAGTATCCTCGTAGGAGGTAATTTTTTTTTCACTCCTTAGCCTGCTTCCTTTGTTGTATTTTCTGGTGGTGGTGTGGTTCAGGAGCTGTTGTGTTTTCGGTTTGTTTTCTCTTTCACTTTATTTCTCTGCGTCCCTCTCCCTCTCTCTCTCTCTGTCTCTCTGTCTCCAGTAAATGGATTGAGCTGCCTGGAATAGATTGCAGCATGGCTTTTGTGGGTGATGCACATGATCAGGTGATGGTCTCTGCACCAATCAGTGTCCTCCGCTTGCTACCTTCATGCAGCCAGCTGTGTAGTACTTCCAATTACCACTGTCATTTCAACCCACTACTATAAATTCCTACATCATATGGGAGTGGTCTCTTTACCTTTCCTGTATGGTGTTACAGACAACAGGTAGCAATACCTCTTACAAGAGGAACCAAAATAAATGGAAAACGGAGAAACGAAAACAACTAATAACACAAGTAATTCTCCGTAAACAGGATCCAATAAAGGCAGTCCCACAAAACCAATGCTGTGTGTCAGTGGTCGTCTGTTAAATAAATAGTAGTTCTCCGTCAAAGACTGTTCAGTCCACATACTATTTTAAAGATTTATTGAAGTACAATATAATTTGATTTAGCGCTTTCATTTCCCATGCAGGAAACTTCATCAGAATGAATAACATTGTTTTGCTGCATGTTATATAGTCTGTGCTTAATTAATTTATTGCAATTAAATGATTTCAATTGAAGCATCTAAATCACTCTAGTTAAAATTTAAATAAAGGTGAAGTGCTCCAAATAAAAGACAGAGGACTCGCACACTCTTACAAGAGGACTGGCACACTCAGGCCAGCTACATATTTGTATGAAGTTCCAGAACTACAAACAGAGAGTGTGAGTGTTACAGGGTTTGTGTGCACATACTAGTTTTACATGGACTGCAGTCTGTCTGCATAGCTCTCAACTGCCTTCCTATCCACTTGATGGCCAGAAGTGTGCGTGTTATGTTGTGCTTTTCCACCACACAGGTCTTGTGTCAGATATATCACTGGCTGTGTGTGTGTTGAGTGCTATCAGTACATGGCTACATCCATTGGTGTTTCTGACTTCATATTCCTGACTAAGGGTATGTTGCAGACTATCCTGTAACACCAGTGACTTGCTTAGTGTATGACAACACTATTTCACATATGGCCTGTGTTATGGCCTCTATCCTACACCTACATACCAGGCTTTGTCCATATGACATTCAGTCAGGGGTTGTTATGTAGGGGCCTGTGATTATGTCATGCTGCCATTCCTGCCATCATTCCACTGCTGTTGTGGCCCCCACACATATTGTGGGGTTGGGTCCATATATGTGTGGGCTTCATCTGCACAATACATGTGTGCCCTTATGCAGTCCAGAGGCCAGTGTATGTAACAGTAGTATATGGCCTCGTATGTCAGTCTATGGGCGGGGGGATGCACCATAACTAACCAAGGCTGTTACAACATGTGGAGGTGTCAGGGGTAAGCTGCCTTAAGGGATCTGGATGTACATTACCATACAATTTACCATGGGTAAATGCAGGCCTACTGCTTCCTGCCATACAGACTGTTCTGTTTGTCAGTGTGACTGTGATGGGTTCAGTTATGTTTTTTTATGTAACAGATACATCCTATTGTGTCAGCTGAGGTCTTTACCCCAGGGATTGTGTACAGAGTGTAGATAGAGGCTGCTGGACTATACATCTGCATTACGTACTGTTGATTGATTGTTATCTTGTGGTCCAGTCTGTCTTTACTGTTGTACTACTTGAAGGCCTTGGCCTGGACAGCAACATATATAATTTTTTCCAGACTACTGTATTAATTTATCTGTTTGACAGTTGAATTAATCTGTTTATATGTATTTCAGAGTCTAAACAGCTATATGACATGGCATATACAACTGTAATAGTACACAAATAAAGCTCTCTCATGTATGCAAACCTGTGTGTGTTGTTATATCCTTTGACCTCTCTGTGGGTTTATGTTACAGGCAACAATTATCATTTGTATGGGTGACTCATACAGTGTCCAGTTGATAAGATGGCAACTGTAGGCATACTAGCTGTTCCGTATGGTGTGCACCCTCTACATATGTATCTTTCTATACATATCTCTGTGTGTGTATGTGTAGTTACATATATGTATCTGCATATATGTGACTGTGTATATGTATCTTAGGAATGTTTATTGCTTCCACATTGTACATTCCTTATGGTAGCCAGACTCTACTGCATGATATGTTATTGATACCAGCCTGACATCATACATGTCGAACGAATGGATTATTGTTAACATCTTGTTTTCATGTTGTTTCAGGACC